>NW_016857002.1:0-635 GCF_001698545.2 Rhinopithecus bieti | reverse complement strand
ATACATAGTGTGCATTATATACATAATGCATACATAGTGTGCATTATATACATAATGCATACATAGTGTGCATTATATACATAATGCATATATAATGCACATTAAAATTTATCTCAAAATGTCTTTCATTAATCACAAATTTAAAAATATTCTGCTGATTCAGATCTATAATCTGTAAGAACCAGATCTTCTTATTTAGCTATTTAGCTAAGAGAATACTCATATTAAGTTACTACAAATCCTCACCATGTAACAATGATTCTGTTTAACTTTGAGCTGTGTTCATTTTGTACTATATATGCCATGAGAATGTTCAGTTAGGATATTTTTAAAAGCTACAAGTAATAGAAAAGAGGAAATACATCATATAGCTTTCAATCCAGGAAGATGGTGGTTTAAGTGAAGATAACCTCTGAATCCCCTTCTCCATAAACCTGTGTATTGGCTCTGCCTTCGTCTTCACCTTGGCTTTATCCTCAGTTTGGTAGATAGATAACTGTAGGAATTCTTAGAATATCATATGGACACACATGGAAACATTCAGAGACGATCAAGAGACCATTTTCTTCTTGGGCCTCTTTCTTAAGAATAATTGGCCGGGCGCGGTGGCTCAAGCCTGTAATCCCAGCACTTTG
>NW_016857001.1:0-1956 GCF_001698545.2 Rhinopithecus bieti | reverse complement strand
AAGAAAAGAAAACAAGACAGAGGCATAAAAAAGAATTTGGGCTTCATTCAGCGAGAATTTTAAGTAATTCTGGGCTAAAATGTCTGTTTTAACTAACTTAGGAAAGCTGGATTTATATAGACTTCATAGAGAAAAGCAGCTTTTGACTCTCTCCAATGAGTGACTATATTTATTTCTATTTTAGGGTTGTTAGTAATATATTAACAGATTTAAACAGACATGAGTAAAGAATGCAGTAAGACTTGTATTTATGGGAAGAATTTAATCATATTTTCCCCACCCTCTCCAAAACATAGATTAACTGGACTTTGAAACATGAGATTAGGAAGAAACTCTTTGGAACACTCCAAGTTTAGATGTGAAAATTTCTCTTGTATTTATTATTAAAGAAGAATCGGCAAACCAAGCATTTCATTGCAACCTTATGTGCAAAATTCCGTACATTACATTTTTTCCACTAGCTCTTTACCTTACAGAAGTTGTTCAAATTTCTTAAACCCCAGTTTCCTTAACTGGAAAATGAGGGTGCTTGACTTCTGATGTCTATAGTCTTTTTTATGTGCCCTCCATAAATATTTTCTTCATTTCTATCTCTTAGGGCATTTATTCATTTTAAAAGAAAATAATTCAGAGCTATTTCTTGGTTAATTTAGAGACCCGAAGGATGAGGAAAATATAAATTCAATTTATGCAGAGAAATGTAACTGACATCTTTGTAACAAATCAAAGCCTAACAGTTTATGAGATATGCTATGCTTCCTTTTCTGATATATGGTATCCAATCATGGACTGTTCTAGGAAGACAAAAGAGAAGAATTAGATTCAAGCTAAGGGCATTTTATTTCTCAGGAACACTATGAAAATGGAAAAACTAAAAGGGAGACTAAAATAGTTTGAGACAATTTCTAAAGAATATTGCAAGATATCTTGAATTTTTTAATTGCTTACTAAAATTGGATCCCGAACAAAATTAGATTTTGAAAATAACACTGAAAGACAAATTCTGCAATTACACAAAAGCCAACTCAAAAATTGTTATAGAAATGCATAAGTTGTAAAGAGGTTTCAGGTTAGGGAACATTTGCCACAGTCTTCTCTATAGCCACCATAATTTACATCCTTCCTACATGCAGAATATACTCACCTGATACACAAATATACACAATGTAGGGGACAACTGGAACCTGGACAATATGGTCTAGGGGGGCACCTATACTATGAAAATGCAAGCACCAATATAAAAGAAAGAATGAAAAAGTAGAGCTGATAATTTAATTATGCATAGGTATATGGTGTACCAGCTGATTCATTGTATATCAGTTCTGATTATTCAATTTATTTGCCATGCCAACTATTAAATATTTTGAAGGTAATTCCTATGTGCAAGTGTGTTTATAAAAGTATTGTTTGTAGTGGTGAACTCTTTCCCACTACTGTCTGTTACACACACACACACACATACACACACACACACACACCACATACACATACACAGGAAACTGCAAAAAAAGTTAAAAAATCTATCAATAAGCAAATAGTTGAATACATCTGTTTTACCCATATTACGGAATATTAGATCACTATTGAAAACAGTGAATTAGATCTATATTTGCTGTCTTCGACGGATATCCAGGATACATAGTTAAGGGACAAAAGCAAGTTAGAGATCAAGTATGAACTATGTTATATAAAAAATAAAAAAAGTATTGTGTTTTTTGAGCATGGAGAATTTTGTGATGAAGTTCACCACACTATTAACATGGCTAATCTCAGGAGGTGAGATTGGAAGGAGAATAAAGAAAAGATTATTATCTTTATATATTTTTGCATTGTTTTACTTGTTTCAGCAATTTTAGGTAACTTTTGTAAAATAAAATTCAATAAAGTGAATTTTGAAGGTAAAAGTAATATGCTCAATTTGGTTGTTGCCTGGTGGGAATAAGGGAGAATAAGAAA
>NW_016857000.1:0-295 GCF_001698545.2 Rhinopithecus bieti | reverse complement strand
TTTCCACCTCCCGGGTTCAAGCGACTTTCCTCCCTCAGTCTCCCGAGTAGCTGGGATTGCAGGCCCATACCACCATGCTCAACTAATTTTTGTATAATTAGTAGAGACAGGGTTTTACCATGTTGGCAAGGCCAGTCTCGAACTCCTGACCTCAGGTGATCCACCAGCCTCAGCCTCCCAAAATGCTGGGATTACAGGCATGAGCTACCACTCCCAGGAGATAATATTTTGTTTTCTATATCAATTATTTTCATCTTCCAAAAATAAAATGAAAATGGAGAAATTGAAATTGAAT
>NW_016856999.1:0-226 GCF_001698545.2 Rhinopithecus bieti | reverse complement strand
TGAATTAATTAATTAATTTGCATCAGACCTCCAAAACTCAATATGCTTCTTTCTATACTAATGTGCATGCTCCCAAACAAGTCTGTAAGACACTGTCAAAGTAGGACATCAGACCCCACCTTGGTTTCCATCCACTCAGTGACTTTAGTTTGACAACCCTTATGGAATCTTCTGGGGCTCTGGCATTTTCAATACATAATGAAAACACATTTGAGGAAATTTATTT
>NW_016856998.1:0-1077 GCF_001698545.2 Rhinopithecus bieti | reverse complement strand
AATAGAAATTTCACTTCACATAACTTAAAATATGGCTGTTTCAATAAATGAAACTAAAGTTTCTCCTGGATTCCAGAATTCAACCTTTATTTATAAGTGTATAATGTGTTTAGCTACTATGTGGTTTAAATGAACTTGTTGGGCTACCTTGGTAAATGTTATAATTTTCGCTATTTTCTACAGATAAAATATTTTCTTTCTTTTCTTTTTTTTTTTTTTTTGAGACAAAGTCTCTCTTTTGTCCCCCAGGCTGGAGTGCAATGGTGCGATCTCGGCTCACTGCAACCTCCATCTCCCGGGTTCAAGCGATTCTCTTGCCTCAGCCTCCCGAGTAGCTGGGATTACAGGCGCCTGCCACCATGCCCAGCTAATTTTGTATTTTAGTAGAGACGGGGTTTCACCATGTTGGCCAGGCTGGTCTCGAACTCCTGACCTCAGGTGATCCACCTGCCTCGGACTCCCAAAGTGGTGGGATCACACGCATGAGCCACCATGCCCGGCAAAACATTTTCTAATTTAAGTTGGAGCTATCTGTGCAGTGGTTTCTCTACAGTTGTACATATATGTTTTTGCTATAAAATGAGCTAATGTATAAAATACTACTCTATACCATAATAAAGATGGTAATACTTTGAAAAACAAACAAAAAAAATCAAAATTCGTACAAATCACTCAGGGGTCTTGCTACAATGTAGATTCTGATTCATTAGATCTGAAATGAGGCCTGAGATCCTGTATGTCAGGTGATATCAATGCTGCTGATCTCAGAACACACTTTAACAACTATTCCTGCAGGTCAGGTGGGTTGGCTCACACCTGTAATCCCATAATTTTGGAAGGCCGAGGTGGGCGGATCACCTGAGGTCAGGAGTTCGAGACCAGTCTGACCAGTATGACGAAACCCCGTCTCTACTAAAAATACAAAAATTAGCCGGGCGTGGTGGCACGTGCCTGTAATCCCAGCTACTCCGGAGGCTGAGACAGGAGAATCGCTTGAACCTGGGAGGCAGAGGTTGCAGTGAGCCGAGATCAAACCACTGCACTCCAGCCTGGGCAACAAGAGCAAAACTCCATCTT
>NW_016856997.1:0-635 GCF_001698545.2 Rhinopithecus bieti | reverse complement strand
CGGACCTAATAGACATCTACAGAACTCTCCACCCCAAATAAACAGAATATACATTCTCAGCACCACGTTGCACTTATTCTAAAATTGACCACATAATTGGAAATAAAGCACTTCTCAGCAAATGTAAAAGAACAGAAATCACAACAAACTGTCTCTTAGACCACAGTGCAATCAAATTATAACTCAGGATTAAGATACTCACTCAAAGTCACACAACTACATGGAAACTGAGCAACCCACTCCTGAATGACTACTGGGTACGTAACAAAATGAAGGCAGAAATAAAGATGTTCTTTGAAACTAGTGAGAACAAAGACACAATGTACCAGAATCACTGGGACACGTTTAAAGGAGTGTGTAGAGGGAAATTTATAGCACTAAATGCCCACAAGAGAAAGCTGGAAAGATCTAAAATCGACATCCTAACATCGCAATTAAAAGAACTAGAGAAGCAAGAGCAAACAAACTCAAAAGCTAGCAGAAGGCAAGAAATAACTAAGATCAGAGTAGAACAGAAGGAGATAGAGACACACAAAAAAACCTTCAAAAAAATCAGTGAATCCAGGAGCTGTGTTTTTGAAAAGATCAACAAAATTGATGTTCTACTAGCAAGACTAATAAAGAAGAAAAGAGAA
>NW_016856996.1:0-287 GCF_001698545.2 Rhinopithecus bieti | reverse complement strand
CCTTTCTTCTTTTCCCTTCCTTCCTTCCTTCCTTTCTTTCTTTCTTTCTTTCTTTCTTTCTTTCTTTCTTTCTTTCTTTCTTTCTTTCTTTTCTTCTTTCCTTCCTTCCTTCCTTTCTTTTTCTTTCTGTCTGTCTTTCTTCTTTCTTTCTCTCTTTCTTCTTTCTTTTTTTTTTTTTTTTTTTTTCTCTTTTTTTTTTTTTTTTTTTTTTTTTTTTTTTGAGACTGGGTCTTTCTTTGTCACTCAGGCTGGACTGCAGTGGCACAATCATAGCTCACTGCAGCCTT
>NW_016856995.1:0-723 GCF_001698545.2 Rhinopithecus bieti | reverse complement strand
GGCCGGGCGCGGTGGCTCAAGCCTGTAATCCCAGCACTTTGGGAGGCCGAGGCGGGCGGATCATGAGGTCAGGAGATCGAGACCATCCTGGCTAACACGGTGAAACCCCGTCTCTACTAAAATACAAAAAATTAGCCGGGCGTGGTGGCGGGCGCCTGTAGTCCCAGCTACTCGGAGGCTGAGGCGGGAGAATGGCATGAACCCGGGAGGCGGAGCTTGCAGTGAGCAGAGATCGCGCCACTGCACTCCAGCCTGGGCAACACAGCCAGACTCCGTCTCAAAAAAAAAACCAGTCATGACACACATATAAATACAAACTAACTTGCTTGTCATAGCAGCATAGTTTGAATGTTTATGCCTTCCAAATCTCATGTTGAAATGTGATCCCTAATGTTGGAGGTAGGGCGTGGTGGGAGGTGTCTAGGTTGTGGGGGCAGATCCCTCATGAATGGCTTGGTGCCCTTCTTATGGTAATGAGTGAGTTCTTTCTCTGAGTTCCCCTCAGACCTGGTTGTTTAAAAAGGATGTGATATCTCTTTCCTTTTCTCTCTTGCTCCTGATCTTGCCTTGTGATATGCTGGCACCCTCTTTGCAGGGCACAGTGGATCACGCCTGTAATCCCAGCACTTTGGGAGGCCAAGGTGGGCAGATCAGGAGGTCAAGAGATTGAGACCATACTGACCAACATGGTGAAACCTCGTTTCCACTAAATATATATATATA
>NW_016856994.1:0-423 GCF_001698545.2 Rhinopithecus bieti | reverse complement strand
GGGAGGCCGAGACGGGCGGATCATAAGGTTAGGAGATCGAGACCATCCTGGCTAACCCGGTGAAACCCCGTATCTACTAAAAAATACAAAAAACTAGCTGGGCGAGGTGGCGGGCGCTTGTAGTCCCAGCTGCTCGGGAGGCTGAGGCAGGAGAATGGCGTAAACCCGGGAGGCGGAGCTTGCAGTGAGCTGAGATCCGGCCACTGCACTCCAGCCCGGGTGACAGAGGGAGACTCCGCCTCAAAAAAAAAAAAAAAAAAAAAAAAAAAAAAAGAAATGTTATTATTCTGTGTTAGTAATCTTCAGAACAAGCAGAAAAATAGGAAAATAGGAAGGATATAGAAGATCTGAACAACATTTACAATGAATTCGATCCCTTTGATTTTATAGGTGGCTCTATCAAAAGCAACAAGAGATAACTTG
>NW_016856993.1:0-635 GCF_001698545.2 Rhinopithecus bieti | reverse complement strand
TTTCTTCTCATAGAGGATTGAGGAATCCCTTTTGGAGAAAAAGCTATCAAGGGACATTTGGGAATATACGGTCAGCTATGGTGAAAGAGGAAATATCCTCAGACTAAAACTGGAAAGAAGATTTCTGTGAAACTGCTTTGTGCTAGATATGTTAATTCATCTCACATAGATAAAACTTTTCTTATATCTCTCAGTTTGGAAACTCTGTCACGGATGGATCCGCGAAGGGACATTCTGGAGGACATTCAGGCCTCTGAGCAACACTTTTGTGATGTTTGCATTCATCTCATAGAGTTAAATCATTCTTTGGATTGAGCAGTTTGAAATCACTGTTTCTGTGGAATCTGAGAAAGGACATTTGGGAACACTCTTTAGAATATCTTGAAATGCTGTTTAAAATATAGAGAAAGATATATTCTCAGATAAAAACCAGAAGGAAGTTTTCTGTGAAACTGCTATGTGTCATATGAATTTCTCTCACTCAGTTAAGCTTCTATTTTCATTGAGCAGTTTTCTAACACTGTTTATGTTTAGCTTACAAAGGGATATTCGGGAGCGCTTTAAGGCTTACGTTGAAAAAGGAAATATGTTCAGATAGAAACAGGAGGGTAGCTTTTAAAGGAACAGCTTTGTGA
>NW_016856992.1:0-723 GCF_001698545.2 Rhinopithecus bieti | reverse complement strand
TTTTTGAGACGGAGTCTCGCTCTGTCACCCAGGCTGGAGTGCGATGGTGCGATCTTGGCTTTACTGCAAGGTCCACCTGCCGGGTTCATGCCATTCTCCTGCCTCAGCCTCCCGAGTAGCTGGGACTACAGGTGCCCGCCACCACACCCAGCTAATTTTTTGTATTTTCAGTAAAGACGGGGTTTCACCGTGTTAGCCAGGATGGTCTTGATCTCCTGACCTCGTGATCTGCCTGCCTCGGCCTCCCAAAGTGCTGGGAATACAGGCGTGAGCCACCACGCCCGGCCACATGTTGTTTTCTTTTTGTTGTTGCTCGTATTACTTTACTTTTTACATTGACATCTTGTTTTGTTCTGGAATTTATATTGGAGTAAGGCACGAGAAAGGATCCAGCTTTATTTTTTCAGGTAGCTTGACAGATGCCACAGTTTTGTTTATAGGCTGGTCCAATTTTTTCCTCATTGATTTGAGTTGTTAGAATTGAATATTGATTGGAAGGTCATCTCTTCTGTTTCTCAAGAAATGCACAGTTTTTCTAGAACTACTTGATACTGTATGTAGCTAATGAGCACTTGAAATGTGACTAGTTTGACTTGAGATATGGTTTTATGTGTAAAATATACACTGCATTTCAAAGGCTTAGTTTTTTTTTAAATGTAGAGAATCTCATTAATAATTTTGTTTGCATGTTAAAATAACTTTATGGAGATATTGGATTAAAAA
>NW_016856991.1:0-635 GCF_001698545.2 Rhinopithecus bieti | reverse complement strand
CAAACAGGACAACATCTGGGAAAAGGCAATTTGCAATCTATAGGAGAAAGAATTACTGTACCTTAATGTCTTAACGGTATCATGACATAAAGGAGACCCAACTGATCTAAAGATCATCAAAGGAACCCTGGGAGACTGTCCTTGGAAAATAAAAGCCAGTAATCCAGAAAGGAGAAAAGGTGTGTTAGTCAGGTCATCAGTACACAAGAGCTAGATAAGACGGGGGCTATATCACAGCATCTGGCTCAGAGTTCTCCAGCACAGTGTCTAAGGCAGATTTGGGGGACAGCACATCTAGACTCTCACCTCAGTAACTGCACTGGATCTGTTATGGCCTCTAGTTTCTGTATCGCTTCATCTCGAACTGGTGCACATAGCAGAGTCATCAAATTGAGAATGTAGTTAGAAAGATGAGGGACATCCAGGGCCCCATGTTCTGCTTCCTGCTTGAGGAGATCTGTGTCCAGAGCTTCTTCTATCTCATTTCTTAGGCGGTTCTGCCATGGTAATAGCAGTGATAGCAAGGTCTGCCCAACAAAGGAAATCAAAGGAGCCAAGTTCTGTTTAGAACCTCAAACTTTCTCCAGTGAACTATATTCTTAGGCCAAAGGCATCCCAGATTATGTCTTCTGGCC
>NW_016856990.1:0-292 GCF_001698545.2 Rhinopithecus bieti | reverse complement strand
CGTTAGCAAACTGCTCCATCAAAAGAAAGATGTAAATCTGTGAGATGAATTCAACATCACAAATCAATTTCTCAGAAAGCTTCTTTTTCGTTTCTGTCTGAGGATATTTCCTTTGTCACCATAGGCTTCAATGCAATCCCAAGTATCCTATTGCTGATTCCACCAAAACAGAGCTAGCAAGCTGCTCCAAGAAAAGAATTGTGGAAGTCTGTGAGATGAATACACACATCCGAAAGCAGTTTCTCAGAGAAAGTCTCTCTCTAGTTTTATCTGAAAGGTAAAACTTTTCACC
>NW_016856989.1:0-1693 GCF_001698545.2 Rhinopithecus bieti | reverse complement strand
TAGAAAGAAAGAAAGAAAGGGCTCATGTTTTATTTTTTATTTTTTATTTTATTTTATTTATTTATTTATTTTGAGACGGAGTCTTGCTCTGTCGCCCGGGCTGGAGTGCAGTGGCCGGATCTCAGCTCACTGCAAGCTCTGCCTCCCGGGTTTTACGCCATTCTCCTGCCTCAGCCTCCGGAGTAGCTGGGACTACAGGCGCCCGCCACCTCGTCCGGCTAGGTTTTTTTTTTTTTGTATTTTTTAGTAGAGACGGGGTTTCACCGTGTTAGTCAGGATGGTCTCGATCTCCTGACCTCGTGATCCGCCCGTCTCGGCCTCCCAAAGTGCTGGGATTACAGGCTTGAGCCACCGTGCCCGGCCTCGTGTTTTATTTTATGTGCACTAAAAATATGTATTCTCCACACAGCATCCCTGGGAGAAAACCATCGATTGCCAGAACTGGCATAGTGTAGGGTGTAAATAGGGAAGCTCTGAGTCAAACTGACATCCGTCCACACCTTGACTCCATCATTTCTTGGCTATGTGACCTCAGACATGTTCTTCACTAACCTCTCTGTGCCTCAGTTTCCTCATCTGTCAAAGGAGGCTAATAAAACTTCTTTCTCGGCAGGGCACGGTGGCTCATGCCTGTAATCCCAGCATTTTGGGAGGCCGAGGTAGGTGGATCACCTGAGGTCAGGAGTTCGAGACCAGCCTGGCCAACATGGTGAAACCCCATCTCTACTAAAATACAAAAATTAGCCGGGCATGGTGGCACGTGTCTGTAATCCCAGCTACTTGAGAGGCTGAGGCAGGAGAATCACTTGAACCTAGGAGGTGGAGGTTGCAGTGAGCTGAGATTGCACCATTGTACTCCAGCCTGGGTGACAAAAGCAAAACTTCGTCTCAAAAAAAAACTTCTTTCTCAAGGTTAGGAGACAGTACAGGTGAATCCCTCAGTACAGTAAATGGGCTGGGAGGAAATGCCCAGTAAACACTCCTGCTGTTAATAATCTGCCCAGGGCTGGGCGCGGTGGCCCACATCTGTAATCTTAGCACATTGAGAAGCCGAGGCGGGTGGGTAATTTGAGGCCAGGAGTTCAAAGACAGCCTGGCCAACATGATGAAACCCCATCTGTACTAAAAACACGAAAATTAGCTGGGCATAATGGTGGGCACCTGTAATCCCAGCTACTCAGGAGGCAGAAGCAGGAGAATTGCTTGAGCCCGGGAGGCAGAGGTTGTAGTGAGCAGAGATCACGCCACTGCACTCCAGCTTGGAGCTGGAGCAAGACTCTGTCTCAAAAAAAAAAAAAAAAAAATTTTGCCTGGCACAGTTGGTGGTCAAAACTTTGGGAGCTCAGCCACGGATGGTGGCTCACACCTATAGTGCCAGCACTTTGGGAGGCCAAAACAGTAGGATCATTTGAAGCCAGGAGTTCAAAACCAACCTGGGTGACAAAGCAAGATCCCGTCTGTAGAAAAAAAAATTGTTTTAACTAACTGGCCATGGTGGTGTGCACTTGTAGTTTCAGCTATTTGGGTGACTGAGGCAGGAAGCTCACTTGAGCCCAGGAGTTTGAGGCTACAGGGAGCTGCGATTATGCTTCTGCAGCTCAATCCAGCCTGGGCAGCTGAGTAAGGTTTATCTTATCTCTAAAAACAAACCAAAGAACAAAAAACCTTTGGGAGCTCAACAGAGAGTCAAGAA
>NW_016856988.1:0-510 GCF_001698545.2 Rhinopithecus bieti | reverse complement strand
CTTTTTTTTTTTTTTTTTTTTTTTTTAAAAAAAATCTCAGTCTGTTGCCCAGGTGGGAGTGCAGTGGTGTGATCTTGGCTCACTGTCTCGGCTCACTGCGACCTCCGCCTCCTGGGTTCAAGTGATTCTCCCGCCTCAGCCTCCTGAGTAGCTGGGATTACAGGCATTTGCCATCACACCCAGCTAATTTTTGTGTTTTTAGTAGAGACAGGGTTTCACCATGTTGGCCAGGCTGGTCTTGAACTGACCTCAGATGATCCACCCACCTCGGCTTCTCAAAGTGCTGGGATTACAGGCGTGAGCCACTGTGCCCGGCCTATTTATGTATTTATTTTTAAGTTCTGGGATACATGTGCAGAACGTGCAGGTTTGTTAATTAGGTATATATACATGTGCCATGGTGGTTTACTGTACCTGTCAGCCCATCATCTGGATTTTAAGCCCAGTATGCATTAGGTATTTGTCTTGATGCTCTCCCTCCCCTTGCTCCCTATCCCCTGACAGGCCCCG
>NW_016856987.1:0-725 GCF_001698545.2 Rhinopithecus bieti | reverse complement strand
TCTGATAAAAACCTAGAATCTTTTTTTTTTTTTTTTTTTTTTTTAATACTTTTAAGTTCTAGGATACATGCGCAGAATGTGTAGGTTTGTTACATAGGTATACACGTGCCATGGTGGTTTGCTGCACCCATCAACCTGCCATCTATGTTAGGTATTTCTCCTAATGCTATCCCTCCCCTAGCCCCCAAACCCCCGACAGGCCCTGGTATGTGATGTTCCCCTCCCTGTATCCATGTGTTCTCATTGTTCAACTCCCATTTATGAGTGAGAACATGCAGTGTTTGGTTTTCTGTTCCTGCGTTAGTTTGCTGAGAATGATAGTTTCCGGCTTCATCCATGTCCATGCAAAGGACATGAACTCATCCTTTTTTATGGCTGCATAGTATTCCATGGTGTATATGTGCCACATTTTCTTTATCCAGTCTATCATTGATGGACATTTGGGTTGGTTCCAGGTCTTTGCTATTGTATATAGAGCTGCAATAAACATATGTGTGCATGTGTCTTTATAGTAGAATTATTTATATTCCTTTGGGTATATACCCAGTAATGGGATTGCTGGGTCAAATGGTATTTTTGGTTCTAGATCCTTGAGGAATTGCCACACTGTCTTCACAATGGTTGAACTAAGTTACACTCTCACCGACAGTGTAAAAGTGTTCTTATTTCTCCCCATCCTCTCCAGCATCCTGTTGCTTCCTGACTTTTTAATGATCACCATTCTA
>NW_016856986.1:0-1914 GCF_001698545.2 Rhinopithecus bieti | reverse complement strand
TCTACTGAAAATGGACAACTAGAATCTTCACATTTGAACTCTCCTGAACTGACCTTCATGTGTCTCTCCCCTGAACTAATTTTAATCTGTATCCTTTTATAGTAATAAACTATAACAATGAGTTTCAGTTTATAAACACTTATATACATAAAACTATGTATTTTCTCAGATGGTGGTAAATTCAGGGGAGAAAATGAAGAACTTGGAAAAGGAATGACAAATTTAAGACTGTGTTTTTTTTTTTAATAGTGTTGTCAGAAAGGGTCCGTTTATAAGGTAACATTTAAGCAGATACCTGAAGTGCAAAAGCCATGTGCCAATGCTAAGCTGGTGACTGAGAATAGACAGCGTCATGTGAAAATTAGGGTGGAACCTGAAGTCCTCCAGGAGACCAGCACTTGCACTAGTAGAACTGAACTGAGTTTGGAGGTGGGGCAAGAGGAATTATAGAAGGTGAAGTTAAACAGACACAGGTGAGTTCAGGTTATGTAGGGATCTGTGGGTCAGTGGCAGAGCTTTGGCTTCAATTCTGAATGAACATGAATTGTCATTAGACAATTTTGACTACAGCAGTGCCGTGATACAATTTATGTCTTAAAACGATTACTCTGACTGCTGTGTTGAGCATGGACTATATGGGGCCAAAACTGGGAGTAGAAAGTCTAGGTAAGAGACAGATGGGGAAATCCAGGAAAGCAATAATGGTGGCTTGAACCAGGACCAAGGTGGTGGTGGTAGTAAACAATGAAGCGATTTTGAATAGATTGTGAAGATAGAGTTCATGGGCCAGGCAGAGTGGCTCATGCCTGTAATCCTAGCACTTTGGGAAGCTGAGGTGGGGGGAATCCTTGAGTGCAGGAGTTGGAGGTCAGCCTGGGCAATACAGTGAGACCCTGTCTCTACAAAAAATACACAAATTACCTGGGTGTGGTAATGTGTGCCTGTAGTCCCACCTACTTGGGAAGCTGAGATGGTAGAAACCCTTGAGCCTAGGAGGTGGAGGCTGCAATGAACTGTCATGGTGCTACCGCACTCCAGCCTGGGCAACAGAGTGATACCATGTCTCAATAATAACAACAAAAAGGTAGAGCTCACAGAATTTGCTGATGGGTGTGAGAGAGAAGTCAAGGGTAATTGAAAGGATTGTGTTTCAAGTAACAGGACAGAATTGCTTATAATTTAAAGGTGGAAGTATACGCAATTCAGTTTCAGATTTCAGTTCATTCTCACAGTGATATAAATAAAATACCTGAGATTGGGTAATTCATAAAGAAAAGAGGTTTAACTGGCTCACGGTTTTGCAGGCTGTACAGGAAGTATAGTGGCTTCTGCTTCTGGGGAGGTCTTAGGAAACTTATAATCATGGTGGAAGGCAAAGGAGAAGCAGGCACGTCTGACATGGTCAGGGCAGGAGCAAGAGAGGGGAGAGGTGCCACACACTTTGAAACAACTACATCTCATGAGAACGCACTATTGCAATAATAGCTCCAAGTGGGACGGTGTTAAACCATGAGAAACCACCTCCACGATTCAATTACCTTCCACCAGGCCCCACCTTCAACACTGGGGATTAAAACTGAACGTGAGATTTGTGAGGGGGACACAGATTCAAACCATATCGGGGTTTTGTTTTGTTTGGGGATTTTTGTTTCTTTTTTGTTCTGTTTGGAGGAGGAAATAGGGGAAGAGAAGTGGAGAAGTTTAGTTTTGGTAAATGTTTTAGACCTTTAAAGGGCAAAGCCAAGTAACTAGTTCTAGGTGCTAGGATTATAGTTAAAACATAACAAATACAAACAGCAAAATCATAAGCTTTGCAAGGCTCCCAACTGTCCTCTTCACCATGACATTCCTAAGACCTTGCACAGCGCCTTGCTCTTAGGTGTTCAATAAATATTCAAGATACGAAGGAAAAAA
>NW_016856985.1:0-723 GCF_001698545.2 Rhinopithecus bieti | reverse complement strand
ATTTTCTTTACCCAGTCTATCATTGATGGTCATTTGGGTTGGTTCCAAGTCTTTGCCATTGTGAACAGTGCTGCAATAAACATACGTGTGCATGTATCTTTATAGTAGAATGACTTACAATCTTTTGGGTATATACTCAGTAATGGGATTGCTGGGTCAAATGGTATTTCTGTTTCTAGATCCTTGAGGAATCGCCACTGTCTTTCACAATGGTTGATCTAATTTACACTCCCACCAACAGTGTAAAAGTGTTCCCATTTCTCCGCATCCTGTCCAGCATCTGTTGTTTCCTGACTTTTTTTTTTTTTTTGAGATGAAGTCTTGCTCTGTTGCCAGGCTGTAGTACAGTGGTGTGATCTTGATTCACTGCAACCTTCACCTCCAAAGTTCAAGCGATTCTCCTGCCTCAGTCTCTCGAGTAGCTGGGACTACAGGTGTGCGCCACCACGCTCAGCTAATTTTTGTATTTTTAGTAGAGATGGGGTTTCACCATGTTGGCCAGGATGGTCTCGATCTCTTGACCTCATGATCTGCCCGCCTTGGCCTCCCAAAATGCTGGGATTACAGGCATGAGTCACCATGCCCAGCATGTTTCCTGACTTTTTAATGATCGCCATTCTAACTGGCATGAGATGGTATCTCCTTATGGTTTTGATCTGCATTTCTCTAATGACCAGTGATGATGAGCTTTTTTTCTTTTTTTTTTTTTCTTTTTTTTTTTGA
>NW_016856984.1:0-401 GCF_001698545.2 Rhinopithecus bieti | reverse complement strand
GTTTCTCAGAAAATTTCTTTTGTTTTTTATGGGAGGGTAATTCCTTTTTCACCATAGACCTCAATGAGCTCCCAAATATTGCATTGAAGATTCCACAAAATCAGTGTTAGCAAACTGCTCCATTAAAGGAAAGGTGTAACTCTGTGAGACGAATTCACTCATCACAAAGAACTTTCTCAGAAGGCTTCTTTCGAGTTTTTATCTGAGAATATTTCTTTTGTCACTGTAGTCTTCAAGGTGACACAAAATATCCCTTCTCAGATTTCCTAATAACGCTACTACCAAACCGATCCATGAAAAGAATCATGTAACTCTGTGAGATGAATTCACACATCACAAAGCAGTTTCTCAGAAAGCTTCTTTCTAGTTTTATATGAGGATATTTCCTTTGACACCCTAAA
>NW_016856983.1:0-1103 GCF_001698545.2 Rhinopithecus bieti | reverse complement strand
TCTTTCTCTTGCCTAATTGTCCTGGCCAGAACTTCCAATACTGTGTTGAATAGGAGTGGCGAGAGAGGTTATCTTTGTCTTGTGCTGGTTTTCAAAGGGAATACTTCCAGTTTTTGCCCACTCAGTATGATATTGGCTGTGGGTTTGTTATAAATATCTCTTATTATTTTAGGCGCATTTCATCAATACCTAGTTTATTGAGAGGTTTTAGCATGAAGGGCTGTTGAATTTTGTCAAAAGCCTTTTCTGCATCTATTGAGATAATCATGCGGTTTTGTCATCGGTTCTGTTTATGTGATGGATTTGTGTATATTGAACCAGTCCTGCATCCCAGGGATGAAGCCAACTTGATCATGGTGGATAAGCTTTTGATGTGCTGCTGGATTCAGTTTGCCAGTATGTTATTGAGGATTTTAGCATCGATGTTCTTCAGGGATGGCATAAAATTTTCTTTTTTTGTTGTGTCTCTTTCCAGCTTTGGTATAAGAATGATACTGTCCTCATAAAATGAGTTAGGGAGGACTCCCTCTTTTCTATAGATTGGAATAGTTTCAGAAGAAATGGTACCACCTCCTCTTTGTATCTCTGATAGAATTCGTCTGTGAATCTGTCTGGTCCTGGACATTTTGTTGGTAGGCTATTAATTACTGCCTCAATTTCAGAACCTGTTATTGGTCTATTCAGAGATTTGACTTCATCCTGGTTTAGTCTTGGGAGGGTGTATGTGTCCAGGAATTTATGCATTTCTTCTAGATTTTCTAATTTATTTGCATAGATGTGTTTATAATATTCTCTAATGGTAGTTTGTATTTTGTGGGATCAGTGGTGATATCTGCTTCATCATTTTTTATTTTGTCTATTTCATTCCTCTGTCTTTTCTTCTTTGTTATTCTTGCTAGTGGTCTATCTATTTTGTTGATCTTAAAAAAAAAAAGAAAAAACAGCTCCTGGATTCATTGATTTTTTGAAGGGTTTTCTGTGTCTCTCTCTCCTTCAGTTCTGCTCTGATCTTAAGTTATTTCTTGTCTCTGCTAATTTTGAATTTGTTTGCTCTTGCTTCTGTAGTTCTTTTCATTGTGATGTTAGGGTGTCGGTTTTAGATC
>NW_016856982.1:0-488 GCF_001698545.2 Rhinopithecus bieti | reverse complement strand
CTTCTTTTCTTTTCTTCCTTCCTTCCTTCCTTCCTTCCTTCCTTCCTTCCTTCCTTCCTCACTCCCTCCCTCTCTCTTTTCTTTTCTTTTCTTTTCTTTTCTTTTCTTTTCCTTTCTTTCCTTTTTTCTTTTTCTTCTCTCTCTCTCTTTCACTATTTCTTTCTTTTTTTATTTTTTGAGACAGAGTCTCACTTTGTTGCCCAGGCTGGAGTGCAGTGGTGTGATCTCAGCTCACTGCAACCTCCACCTCCTGGGTTCAAGCAATTCTCCTGCCTTAGCCTCCCGAATAGCTGGGATTACAGGCACACATCACCATGCCCGGCTAATCTTTTTTTATTTTAGTAGAAACAGGGTTCCACTATATTAGCTAGGCTGGTCTCAAACTCCTGACCTCGTGATCTGCCCACCATGGCCTCCCAAAGTGCTAGGATTACAAGCGTGAGTCACCATGCCTGTCCTTCCTTCCTTCCTTCCTTCCTTCCTTCCTT
>NW_016856981.1:0-634 GCF_001698545.2 Rhinopithecus bieti | reverse complement strand
GAAAAGAGAAAAGAAAAGAAAAGAAAAGAGAGAATCTGGATGACTCCTAATGTAACATGGTGTTTTTGAGAGGGGATACTATCACCGATAGCAATCATTTGATTTACTCACAGATTGATTTAGTTTTAGTGTCCATAATATGTTAAGTATTTTAAAATATGAAGTATGTACCTACATGTATTTAATATTTATGACTTAATTGAATCCTTAAGATATCAGTGGTAGATGGCTTTCTGTTTCTATTTATTTCTCATGTTTTTAAACTTTCTGCAGGGAGGAACCATTTGTTAAATTTCTTTTTATGTTTCTTACTATGCAGCACTGCACCATGAATATGGAGGGTGAGCTTTAAAATAGTAGTAAAGGCCGGGCGCGGTGGCTCACGCCTGTAATCCCAGCACTTTGGGAGGCCGAGACGGGCGGATCACGAGGTCAGGAGATCGAGACCATCATGGCTAACCCGGTGAAACCCCGTCTCTAGTAAAAAATACAAAAATTTAGCTGGGCGTGGTGGCGGGCGCCTGTGGTCCCAGCTACTCCGGAGGCTGAGGCAGGAGAACGGCGTGAACCCAGGAGGCGGAGCTTGCAGTGAGCTGAGATCCGGCCACTGCACTCCAGCCTGGGCGACAGAGCG
>NW_016856980.1:0-610 GCF_001698545.2 Rhinopithecus bieti | reverse complement strand
AGAGTTCACTCTTCCCATAGTTTCCAACTCCAAACTTCCCCAACACAGTACAAAATGGAGTAGCATGCAAACATTAAGACTGAGGTAGCACCAACATATTCTAACTTCTAAAAAGTAAAGGTATTCTGGCCAGGCGTCATGGCTCATGCCTGTAATCCCAGCACTTTGGGAGACCAAGGCAAGTGGATCACCTGAGGTCAGGAGTTCGAGACCAGCCTGGCCAGCGTGGTGAAACCCCATCTTTACCAAAAATACAAAATTAGCCGGGGTGGTGGCAGGAGCCTGTAATCCCAGCTACTCAGGAAGCTAAGGCAGAAGAATTGCTTGAACCCGGGAGGCAGAGGTGGCAGTGAGCCGAGATTGCGCCATTGCGCTCCAGCCTGGGAAGCAAAGCCAGACTGTGTCTCAAAAAAAAAAAAAAAAAAAGCTGGGCGCAGTGGCTCACGCCTGTAATCCCAGCACTTTGGGAGGCCAAGGCAGGCGGATCACAAGGTCAGGAGATCAAGACCATCCTGGCTAATACACGGGGAAAGCCCATCTCTACTAAAACACAAAAAAATTGGCCGGGCGTGGTGGCTCCCGCCTGTAATCCCAGCACTTTGGGAGGCCG
>NW_016856979.1:0-293 GCF_001698545.2 Rhinopithecus bieti | reverse complement strand
TGTGTGTGTATGTGTGTGTGGATGTGTGGATGTGTGTGTGTGTGCGGATGTGTGTGTGGATGTGTGGATGTGTGTGTGTGTGGATGTGTGTGTGGATGTGTGGATGTGTGTGTGTGTGCGGATGTGTGTGTGGATGTGTGGATGTGTGTGTGTGTGGATGTGTGTGTGTGTGTGTGTGTGTGGATGTGTGTGTGGATGTGTGGATGTGTGTGTGTGTGCGGATGTGTGTGTGGATGTGTGGATGTGTGTGTGTGTGGATGTGTGTGTGGATGTGTGGATGTATGTGTGTGTGC
>NW_016856978.1:0-634 GCF_001698545.2 Rhinopithecus bieti | reverse complement strand
CTTATTATTTGAGATATGTTCCATCAATACCTAGTTTATTGAGAGTTTTTAGCATGAAGTGCTGTTGAATTTTTTGTCGAAGGCCTTTTCTGCCATCTATTGACATAATTACGTGATTTTTGTTATTGGTTCTGTTTATGTGATAGATTATGTTTATTGATTTGTGTATGTTGAACCAACCTTGCATCCCAGGGATGAAGCCCACTTGATCATGGTGGATAAGCTTTTTGATGTGTTGCTGGATTCGGTTTGCCAGTATTTTATTGAAGATTTTCCCATTGTTGTTCATCAGGGATATTGGATTAAAATTCTGTTCTTTTGTTGTGTCTCTGCCAGACTTTGGTATCAGGATGATGCTGACCTCATAAAATGAGTTAGGGAGGATTGCCATTTTTTTTTTTTTTGAGATGGAGTCTCGCTGTGTCGCCCAGGTTGGAGTGCAGTGGTGCGATCTCGGCTCACTGAAAGCTCTGCCTCCCGGGTTCATGCCATTCTCCCGCCTCAGCCTCCGAGTAGCTGGGACTACAGGCGCCCGCCACCACGCCCGGCTAATTTTTTGTATTTTAGTAGAGACGGGGTTTCACCGTGTTGGCCAGGATGGTCTCGATTTCCTGTCTTCGTGATCCGCCCGCCT
>NW_016856977.1:0-425 GCF_001698545.2 Rhinopithecus bieti | reverse complement strand
TGTTCCCGCGCGCGCCAACTTTTCCCACGCGCACCAACCTTTCCCGCACGCGCCAACCTTTCCCGCAGGCGCGCAAACATATTCCCGCCCAGGAAGATATGCAGCCCAGGGCGCAGGCGCGATCCCACGCCCGGGAAAAGTACAAACCCACGGCGCATGCGCGATTGTAATTTGAGAAGACCCGCCCCGTCACCGCCCTGGCCCAACCTCTTCCCCTGCCAGCCTATATAAGGCATGACCCTACACTCAATAAATGAGACTTGATCAGACTATTTGTCTTGTCTCCATTTCTTGTGTTTTCTTGTCTCCTCCATTCCCACTCCCCCTTCCAGGGCCCGTTCGATTGTCCTGCAGGTCGGGACAGGCCCACCTCATCTTCTTTATGTAGTTAGCACAAACAGAGCGTATTGGGTGCATAACAAATG
>NW_016856976.1:0-721 GCF_001698545.2 Rhinopithecus bieti | reverse complement strand
GATCCGTGTTGTTTTGAATTTTCCAAAATGAATTCATTACAATATATTAATGAAAATTATTAAATTAACTCAAAACGTTATCACTAAATTTTAGTTTAGATATGATATGAAATATCATTTACATTTAATATTTATCCTGGTACAATATTTAATTGTAAAGTCACAAATATTTAAAGATACAGTCTTCAAGGACTTACCAGTTTAGTGGGCGACACATGTTGCAAATAAATTTTGCTCTCTGAATTTAAGCTTTTTTCTTTCAAATCTTTGTAAGTTGGCTCCTGTGTGTAATTTTGGCTTATTTGCTGCCTTACAACATTGACTTGCAATTGGTAAGGTAAACACACCTCTCTTCACACCAAACTGACTAAAATACATATTCTTCAGGAAGGTTAAAATTATGCGTCAGTGTTTCACTGAGTCCATTGGTTCACCAGGATCAGTTACCTGGTAGAATGATTGTCAAAAGGCATCATCGCGGACAACTCTTTTAGAAGGGGATGTGAGAATTGGGGAATTGAAGACATTCATAGTAAAATATGTTACAAAATTCATTTAGTGGAGCTATGCACAAAGTGAAATGTGAGTTCAGGAAAAAGGGGAATCCCAGTCAGTTGAGAGTGTCAGGAAAGCTTCATCTACTGTATAGCACTAAGGCCAAACTTATACCTAGGTATTTAAGGGCCAAACAAGATGTTGATTAATTAAAAAAATATATATA
>NW_016856975.1:0-724 GCF_001698545.2 Rhinopithecus bieti | reverse complement strand
CTCGGCCTCCCAAAGTGCTGGGATTACAGGCTTGAGCCACCGCGCCCAGCAACAATTGTTTAATTTTAAGTAATTGAAATAATTATTGAATAATTAAATAACAATGGGATAATATTAAAACCAAATAGGTGACATTGGTGCAATGTATGAGTATAGTTCCACGTCATTTTTCCCACATATCTAGATGTGCGTAACCACTACTGCAATCAAGATACACGGAATGTTAATTTTATGTGTCAGCTTGGCTGGCTACAGGGTCTGGATATGTGGTCAAATATTATTCTGGATGTTCCTATGAGGTTGTTTTTGAATGAGATTGACATTTAAATTGGTGGACTTTGAGTAAAGCAAATTGGCCCACCTGTGTGGGTAGACCTCATCCAATCAGCAGAAGATGTGACTAGAACTGGGGGCTGATCTCCCCCAAGCAAGAGGACATTCTGACAGCAGATGGCTGGCCTTGACTTACACTGCATCAGCAATTCCCCAGGTCTCGCCTGACAGTCTGAGCTGCAGATTCTAGACTTGTCAGCCTCCATAATGTTATGAGCCTTCTCCTTAACATAAATCAGTCCATCTATCTATCTATGTATCTATGTATCTATCTATGTATTTATGTACCTATTTATCTATTTATCTCTATCCATCATCATCTATCTCTATGTATCTTTGTATCTATCATCCACCTATGTATCTATCAATCATCTATCTGTATGTATCTATG
>NW_016856974.1:0-2743 GCF_001698545.2 Rhinopithecus bieti | reverse complement strand
CATTTTGTTGAATCTTCCTACCTTTCTTCAGGAAACCTTTTTTTATGTCCTATAGACATCATTGTTAAGGCTTCCATTCCACTTGAAGTCTCCTGCTACAATGTCAGAGACAGTTTATGCTAAATTTCTGGTTTTATACTTTTGGCCCAGTTTACGTTGAGCTTCAAATGTAATATACATATATACAAAGATACTAATGTCCAATTAGAATTTCACACTCAATGTATTAAACCAGAGTCCTTCTTCCCCAAATTCTATATTTGAATCATAATATAAAATTCCATAAGAGTGAATACTTATTATACTCAATGTCTAAACACATTATAGCCTATGCACCACATATATCAATTCATTTAATCCTCATAATAGTCCAGTAAAGCAAAGATTGTTACTATTGCACCCATTTTTCTGCAGATTATCTTTTTCAAATCTATCTAGTATTCTCTCTTTCAATTCTCGCTTCTTTAGATCATTGCCTCTGTCTCCTTTTCTTGGTCTAAAGATTTTCTCTAATTCATGTTCTTTTGAAATAGTGCTGCTCCTCTGTCACTATTTGGGCCTGTGAAGTTCATTTCCCCCCGTGTTGGCTAATTTTTCAGGCAATGAAAATGTAAAAGGGGCCATGGTTAGACTTCCTTAGACTTGCAGTCCTCCTGGGGTGTTAAGAGTAGAAATGGGATGAGCTTGAAGTGAGAGTCACAGGTGGCAGGAAGTCACAGTTAAACCCTCTCCACACTACCAAACCATTCTTTAGGTCCAGGATTCATGTTCAATCTCCCAGGGGGAACATCATGAGGAAGAAACACTCCTTTGGGTGCAGTCCATCACTTACCAGGATTTGGAGAAGGAAGGATGGGGAAATGGCTACCTGAGCCTAATTAGTCCCCATCTATGTCCCCTCTGCTCCCCATCCAGGAATACTACACAGATCTTCTAGTGGCCTTATCCTTATAGCCTGAGCCTCCCTGGTGTGAGTAATATAGCACACCAGGCCACAGAAGGGGAGAAGCAAGAGAAAATTCCATCAGTGGCCAGGCGCCATGGCTCACACCTGTAATCCCAGCACTTTGGGAGGCCGAGGCAAGCGGATCACCTGAGGTCAGGAGTTTGAGACCAGCCTGACCAATATGATGAAACCTCGTCTCTACTAAACATACAAAAATTAGCCAGGTGTGGTGGCATGCACCTGTAATCCCAGCTACTCGGCAGGCTGAGACAGGAGAATCGTTTGAACCCAGGAGGCGGAGGTTGCAGTGAGCCGAGATCGTGCCACTCTGCTCCAGCCTGGGCAACAGAGTGAAACTCTCAAAAAAAGAAAAAAGAGGGAGGGAGGGAAGGAAGGAAGGAAGCAAGGAAGGAAGGAAGGAAGGAAGGAAGGAAGGAAGGAAGGAAGGGAGGAAGGAAGGATTCCATTAGCTCTTTCCCTATGTTACAGGGATCCAGGCTTAAATCTACAAACTGGAGAACAACCCAGCTGCTTCTGCGTTGCCACATGGTAAAAGTGGACCAGTCTTTGTTGGCTTAGAGCCAGAGCTCCAGAGCCCCATAAGCTGCCTCCTGCTCTAGGTTTCAAATCACACATACTCCAAGTTCACAACAGTTCCCGTCTCCCACAGAAGTGTTTCACTGGAGTTTCTCAGAATGTTTTCCATGTCTTAATGCTTTCCCTCTGTAATTTTTACAGGTTGATGTTGGGGAGTGTGAAGGAGGTTTAACATTTAGGTAGAAACTCCTCCAATTCATTCTCTCCCATACAATTATGCAGATCTCCCTGAACAAGTAAGAAAAAACAAACGAAACGATCCTGTATACATAAGAGAGTTCTAAAACCTCCACCTACCCTTAGTGACTGAAAGCTCAAGATTTCCCCTTCACTGATTATCTAGATATTAGATTTGTTTTCACTTTCTAGCCCAAACGCCTAGTAAAAGAAACGTGGCTCAATCTATCAGCTACACTACAGCAAGTGTTGTTACTGTAGCATTTGCCACAAGGTGGCACCAGTGAGAGAAGTGGTAATCCTCCAGAAATCCCAATAGAACCTGATTTGTAAGCTTTACTTGCAGAAATCCCCGCCTCCTAGGATTATATTACACACGCTCAAAAACCCAAAGCAGGGAAGCCAGGAAAGCCTGATTCACTTTTACCATGTGATGATACAGAAGCAGCGTGACTGTTCTCTAGGTTTGGATTTAAGCCCGGGTGACCATCTGACTCTTTCCTAGTCTCCTGGTCAGCTTCCCTTTGTGCTCTTGGTGTCCCTTCCTGCCATTGATCTCAATCAAGTCACTGCTCTTCTTAAATAAGTCCTATTGACTCTGAATTCAGAAGGACAAGGTTTAGAGTCTTGGTCTCTACCCTGCCAGAACTTGAGTATTATGTTACGTTATCCCTTGTCGGGCAGGCTGACGAACTCACGCATGCGCGCACACACACCTCTCTCGCTCCCTTTCTCTCAGATTACTTACCCTCATCCTGCAGGATCGTGATGCATGTATGTCTCATATTTGCAAAGCTAAGAGGTTCTGGTTAAATCAAAGAATACTTGCTGCGAGG
The DNA here is from genome assembly GCF_001698545.2 of Rhinopithecus bieti. Lineage (NCBI taxonomy): Eukaryota > Metazoa > Chordata > Mammalia > Primates > Cercopithecidae > Rhinopithecus > Rhinopithecus bieti. The sequence continues at coordinate 187 of NW_016856974.1, read as the reverse complement.
CATCCTTGTTGTCCCTGACTGTATAATGAACTGGTAGCTTCTGAAGATGAAAATATGTGACACGTGCCTAAAATGAGCAAGTTATTCCATGGTTTAATACTCTTTACTGGTTTCTCACTGCCTTTAAAACATTCACTATTAAAGTTAAAATAGCCGGTGGCGGTGGCTCAAGCCTGTAATCCCAGCA
>NW_016856973.1:5700-6925 GCF_001698545.2 Rhinopithecus bieti | reverse complement strand
CAGCTGCCTCTGTTTTCTCTAATGCTGCTGTCTATTGGTTGAGCCTAAGAATTACAGCTAAATGGAAAATGTAGAGCCTGTAAAGGCTTTTATTTTTCTAAGTATAAAACCTAGTATTTGGAGTTCTGCAAAATCAGATGCCCTCTGTTCCTAAGCATGTGGGTTCAAAGAAAATGTTGCAAAAAATAGATTTCCAGTTGTTCATGCTTGACTTAGTCCCTTCAGGCGGCTATAACAGAATAGTATAGACGAGGTGGCTTTATAAACAACAGAAATTTATGTCTCACTGTTCTAGAGGCACTGTTACCTTGTGTACCAAGTACCACAAATGTCTCACTGTTCTAGAGGTCCAAGATCCAGGCACTGGCAGATTCGGTGTCTGGTGAGAGCCCACTTCCTGGTTAATAGATGGCTGTTATCTTGCTGTGTCCTCAAATGGCAGAAGAGGCAAAGGAGCTTTCTGGAGTCTCTTTTATGAAGACACTAATCCATTCATAGGGGCTCCACCCTCATGATCAAAGGCCCCACTTCCTAGTACTATCATATTGGGGGTTAGGATTTCAACATATGAATTTTAGGGAGACATAAACATTCAGTCCACAACAGTGTTTGAGGACAACTTTGAAACAGATTAGAAAATAACTTTGGAGGAATCTCAGTGAATAGTGTATGTGATTCCTGGGTGCCCTGGCCTCCCTATCCCAAGTTACCTCCAGAGAATTTCTCCAAGGTGGTGTAGCCGTCCTGTTTCTTGAGGCCACTGGGTCAGGGTAGCTTTTGTGAAGTTTGACTACTCATTAAAAAGATGTGGGCAATCCTCAGTTCTTTAATACCCCAAGACAGAGGTTCACATAGTGCCCATTTGCCTGTTAACTTTTATAAGTCCTTTGTGCAAATTTCACTTGAGGGCTTTAAGTCCCTCCGACTCTCCTTTTCTGACTCACACCCTTACTGTTTGAGGTTGAGTGGTCCAGATTGGCAGAATGTCTGAAGCGAGGGAAGAGATGCAAGTTGCCATTTTCTAAATAGTTGTCCCATTCCAGAGACTCTGCAAAGTGTATTATCTCTCTTTCTACACACACATATATATATACACACACACATTTATACATATATACATACATATACATTTTATATATTAAAAATATATATTAAAAATATATAAAATGTATTACATATACATATACAAATTATTACATATACATTTTATATAAAATATATAAAA
>NW_016856973.1:0-3010 GCF_001698545.2 Rhinopithecus bieti | reverse complement strand
AGGCTGATGGGGAACATGGTAAGACCAGTGAATTCCATGAGAATGAGCCCACTGCCACACTTTCTTAGCCATAAAGTAAGTGCCTTGGTCAGAGTCTGTTTGGAATGTTGGATAAGGCTGATGGGGCCATGATGTTGGATAAGGCTGATGGGGAACATGGTAAGACCAGTGAATTCCATGAGAATGAGCCCACTGCCACACTTTCTTAGCCATAAAGTCAGAGCTGTGTAGAAAACCATGATGGTGGATAAGGCATTCTGTGAGTCCATGGATGGGAGTCTTGGCAGAAGCATTGTGTACAGGATAGGTAAACCCATATGTGGACTAAAAGTTTATTCCAGTGAGAATAAATCTCTGCCCTTTCCATGATGGAAGAAGCCCAATATAATCAACCTGCCACCAGGTAGCTGGCTGATCACCCCGAGGAATGGTGCCATATTGAGGGCTCCGTGTTGGTCTCTGCTGCTGGCAAATTGGGCACTCAGCAGCGGCCGTAGCCAGGTCAACCTTGGTGAGTGGAAGTCCATGTTGCTGAACCCATGTGTAACCTCCATCCCTGCCACCATGGCCACTTTGTTCATGGGCCCATTGGGTGATGACACGGGTAGCTGGGGAAAGAGGCTGAGTGGTGTCCACAGAATGGGTCATCCTATCTACTTGATTATCAAAATTCTCCTCTGCTGAGGTCATTCATTGGTGAGTACTCACATGGCATACAAATATCTTCACAGTTTTTGACCACTCAGAGAGGTCCATCCACATATCTCTTCCCCAAATTGGCATCAATTTCCCAATCATGCTTCTTCCAAGTCCCTGACCATCCAGTCAAACCATTGACTATAGCCCATGAATTAGTATATAATCGCACATGTGGCTGTTTCTCCTTCCATGCAAAGTGCACAATCAGGTGCACTGCTCAAAGTTATGCCCACTGGAAAGATTTCCCTTCAGTGGGCCGGAGTAACACACCCAAATGAGAAATATGTTGCCTCCAAAATCCAAATAGGCCCAATAGGCATTGTGTCTGTTTCTTGGTTGCAGGAAGGGCCAATTGCAACAACTTATCCTTCACCTTAGAAAGAATATCTTGACAGGCCCCACACCACTGGACCCCTAGAAACTTTACTGAGGTAGAAGGTCCCTGAATTTTAGTCAGATTTATTTCCCATCCTCTGGGAAATAAATTATTAGCAAATGTCTTACCAATAAGTTCAGTGTGTTTGCTAGTTCTTGCTCACTGGATCCAATCAGCATAATGTCATCAATGTAATGGACCAGTGTGGAAGTGAAAAGCAATCAAGGTCTCTCCAAATAAGATTATGACACAAAGACGAAGAGTTCATATGCCCCTGAGGTAGGACAGTAAAGATATATTGCTGGCCTTGCCAGCTGAAGGCAAATTGCTTCTGGTGGGCCTTATGGACAGGAATGGACAAAAAGGCATTTGCCAGGTCAATGGCTGCATACCAGGTACCAGGAGATGCGTTAATTTGCTCGAGCAATGAAGCTACATCTGGTACAGCAGCTGCAATTGGAGTCACCACTTGGTTAAGCCTACAATAATCCCCTGTCATTCTCCAAGATCCATCTGTCTTCTGCACAGGCCAAATGAGAGAGTTGAACTGGGAGGTGGTGGGAATCACCACCTCTGTGTCTTTCAGGTCCTTGATGGTGGCACTAATCTCTGCAGTCCCTCAAGGGATGCAATATTGTTTTGATTTACTATTTTCCTAGGTAGAGGAAGCTCTAATGGCTTCCATTTAACCTTTCTCACCGTAATAGCCCTCACCCTACCAGTCAGGGAGCCAATGTAAGGGTTCTGCCAGCTGCTAAGTATGTCTATGTCAATTATGCATTCTGGCACTGGGGAAATGACCATGGGATGAGTCTGGGGACCCTCTGGGCCCATTGTAAGTCGCACCTGAGCTAAAACACCATTGATTACCTGACCTCCATAAGCCCCTACTTTAACTGGAGGACCACAATGATGTTTTGGGTTCCCTGGAATCAATGTCAGCTCAGAGCCAGTGTCCAGTAGGCCCCGAAATATCTGATCATTTCCCTTTCCCCAATGCACAGTTACCCTGCTAAAAGGCCAGAGGTCTCCTTGGGGAAGGATGGGAGAACAATTCACTGCATAAATTGTCAGTAATATAGTGAGGTCCTTCCTCAAGGGGACCTTGAGGGGTTCTGGGTCTGTAATTCTGGTTCTGGACCTGAGGGGTTCTGGACCATTCAGGGGTTCTGGGTCTGTAAACTGGCTCAAGTCTGGAAATTGATTGATGGGCTGTGAGTCTCCGTTTTGTAATTCAAATTAGTCTTTTATGCATTTGACCTAGAAGTTTTCTGCTTATATAAATTAAGTAGGAATGCAGTAGGCTTCCTATCAATTTCACTTCTAGAAACACCATGATTAATTAGCCAATGCCAGAGCTCTACACGAGTCAGACTGTTCTGATTGCAGTAGTCTGAAAGCAATAGTCAGACTATTGCTTTGCCTCTGCTGTCCATTACGGTAACTACGCCCACCTTGCCTTTGATGGTTGAGTGCTGCCACTTGGCCCCTGCCACCTCAGGATCCAATTATTCCCATTATATTTAAATTTTGTAGTTGACTGCAGTTCCCACTGTTAGATCTGACATACAGAGAAGAGCAATTACAGTACTCTTTGAAGATGCAGGTGCTGCCCTCACAAATCTATTTTGCAAGGCATTGGTCAAGGGTATATCTTCTGGACTCTCCCAGCTGGGGTGACTAATCCACTCCACCGTCCCAATCTCCTTAAGCCTTTGGATCCCTTCCTCTACATGAAACCAAGGGAGATCAGGCATTTCCATCTCGCTCACAGTGGGTGATCTTTTAATCCATATTTCAGCTAACCAACCAAATAAGCTATTTAGAACCTTTTTTAACTCCCCGAGCTGCAACATTAAATGCAGTCTCTAACATAGTGGGCCCAAATCAATAAATTCAGCCTGATCCAACTCTGTGTTCCTTCCACCATTATCC
>NW_016856972.1:0-1175 GCF_001698545.2 Rhinopithecus bieti | reverse complement strand
ATGGTACTTCTAGTTCTAGATCCTTGAGGAATCGCCATACTGTTTTCTTACTATATATATTAAAGTGTTACATACTTACTGCAACAGATTCAGCAGACACGGTTGATATAGGTTTCATCCTACCACCCAGTGTTAACATGAGGGTGATCAGGATATAAAGGGCATCTCACTTGTCTGATTTCCAGTTGCTAAAATATTTTGCATCAACCAAGCATTACTTTAATAATTAGAAAATAATATATACTAAATAAGCTATATCTCTATATATCATATATATGCAACGTACACAAAAATATGCATTTTAAAATTATTATTATTTTTTAGACAGGGTCTCACTCTGTTGCCCAGGCTGAAATATAGTGGCATGATCTTGGCTCACTGAAATCTCTGTCTCCTGGGTTCAAGTGATTCTCATGCCTCAGTCTCCCAAGCAGCTGGGACTACAGGTGTGCCACTACGCCCAGCTAATTTTTGTATTTTTGGGTAGAGATGAGGTTTCAACTATGTTGGCCAGGCTGGTCTTCAACTCCTGACTTCAAGTGGTCTGCTGCCACGATCCTAAAATGCTGGGATTACAGATGCAAGCCGCTGCGCCTGGCACCAAAATATGCATTTTAAACATGTCATGACATTATACATTCTTCTGAAAAGCACCCTACCCTTTTCACTTAACAATATAAATCTTGCCATGTTTCCATGACACCCTATTATTTTTCAAATGCTGCCTGGCATTTTGTCACATGAATGCGTCAGAATTTATGTAACCAATCCCCTGTTATTGGACATTTCATTGTTTCCATTGTGTAACTATTCAAAAACTACTTTAGGGTGGCCGTCCTTCTACATATATCCTTGTGCCCTAAAGCAGGATAGAAACAAGTAGTCAAGGCCGGGCGCAGTGGCTCATGCGTGTAATCCCAGCACTTTGGGAGGCCGAGGCGGATGGATCATCTGAGGTCAGGAGTTCAGGACCAGCCTGGCCAACATGGTGAATCCTGTTCTCTACTAAAAATATAAAATTAGCCGGGCATGGTGGCTAACGCCTGTAATCCCAGCTACTTGGGAGGCTGAGGCATGAGAGTGGCTTGAACCCAGGAGGTGGAGGTTGCAGTGAGCCGAGATGATGCCAATGTACTCCAGCCTGGGAGACAAGAGCAAAACTCTGTCTCAAAAAA
>NW_016856971.1:3861-7357 GCF_001698545.2 Rhinopithecus bieti | reverse complement strand
CACCGCGCCCGGCCTAATTTTGTATTTTTAGTAGAGATGGGGCTTCACCATTTTGGCCAGGCTGGTCTCGAACTCCTGACCTCGGATGATCCACCAGCCTTGGCCTCCCAAAGTGTTGGAATTACAGGCGTGAGCCACTGTGCCTGGCCTAATTTTTATATTTTTAGTAGAGATGGGGTTTCAGCATGTTGGCCATGCTGGTCTCAAATTCCTGGCCTCAAGTGATCTACCCACCCTGGCCTCCCAAATTGTTGGGATTACAGGCATGAGCCACCACCATGCCTGGCCAACTGATTTTTTTTAAATTTTTTATTTTTTCCAGACAGAGTTTTGCTCTCATTGCCCAGGCTGGAGTGCGATGGCACGATCTCGGCTCACTGCAACCTCCACCTCCTGGGTTCAAGCAATTCTCCTGCCTCAGTCTCCCGAGTAACTGGGATTACAGGCACATGTCACCATGCAGCCAACTGATTTTTAAGAAAACAAAATTACTTACCTAGAGGGATGTCACTGTTGGCTTGCTTTGCACCATCCTGTAATGTAACGTACACACTGTCAAATAAGTATTACCTGCTGGGTGACTCCTAACTGGTTCAAGGCAACAAAGAAAAGATGTAAAGTCACAACACAAACATTATACATTAGTATTTTCAGGTCCCCTGCAAAATCATATCAAAATGACAGAAAAAGCATCCTTAGACTCCAGAGGTACCACCTCAGAAACACTCCTCTAGGAAAATGGATCTGATGTCTCCAGCCTTCCCTGCCCTAGCCTTAGCTAGTGTCAGGCACCATCAGAGGCCTGGCTCCAGCGGAAGGAGGAGCCACAGTGCACATGCATCAGAGAGCCTCCAAAAGCAACACCCCTCTGTCAATCTGGAGCAACAAGCCTGGCAGGCCAGCCGGGCGCGGTGGCTCAAGCCTGTAATCCCAGCACTTTGGGAGGCCGAGACGGGCGGATCACGAGGTCAGGAGATTGAGACCATCCTGGCTAACACGGTGAAACCCTGTGTCTCCTAAAAAATACAAAAAACTAGCCAGGCGCAGTGGCAGGCGCCTGTAGTCCCAGCTACTCGGGAGGCTGAGGCAGGAGAATGGCGTAAACCCAGGAGGCGGAGCTTGCAGTCAGCTGAGATCCGGCCACTGCACTCCAGCCTGGGCGACAGAGCGAGACTCCGTCTCAAAAAAAAAAAAAAAAAAAACAAGTCTGGCAGGCCACCCTGTTCTTTCCGGGCCACAGGAGACTCCCAGACGATGCAGTCCATCTTGGACAGTGACTGTAAATGCACCCTGAGGGCTTCTGTCAAACTAACTACTCACTCTAGGACTTCTCACCTCCATGTCTCTCTCTCCCTTACTGTTCCTCAAGCAGCAATGCCCTTCAGCCTTAAATCTTTGTATCCACAAGGCCCAGTGCAAACGCCACCCGCTCCGAGGCTCTTCTGGCTCTCCAGGCTCAAAGCATCAGCATCCTCAGGTGCACTCTCCCTAACTGCCTTCACTTCTTTTTTTTTGAGACGGAGTCTCGCTCTGTAGTCCAGGCTGGAGTGCAATGGTGTGATCTTAGCTCACTGCAACCTCCACCTCTTGGGTTCAAGTGATTCTCCTGAGTAGCCGGGATTACAGGCACATGCCACCATGCCCAGTTATTTACTTATTTTTTTTTTGTATTTTTAGTAGAGATGGGGTTTTACCATGTTGGTCAGGCTGGTTTCAAGCTCCTGACCTCAAGTGATCTGCCCGCCTTGACTAGGATTACAGGCGTGATCTGTCCCCCAAAGTGGTAGGATTACAGGTGTGAGCCACCATGCCCAGCCTGCCTTCATTTCTTTTATCTTTTCCAGACAAAAGAAGTTGGGAGTTGGCCAGGTGCGGTGGCTCACGCCTATAATTCCAGCACTTTGGGAGGCTGAGACGGGTGGATCGCTTGAGATCAGGAGTTGGAGACCAGCCTGGCCAACATGGTGAAACTTCCCTTCTACTAAAAATACAAAAAAATTAGCTAGGCATGGTGGCACACACCTGTAATCCTAGCTACTCGGGGAGGCTGAGGCGGGAGGATTGCTTGAATCCAGGAGATGGAGGTTGCAGTGAGCTGAGATCATGACACTGCACTCTTGCCTGGGACACTGTACTCCAGCTTGGGTGACAGAGCGAGACTCCATCTCGGAAAAAAAAAAAAAAAGAAAAGAAAAGAATTATTTAGGTGTGAAACCCTCATCCTACTCCACCTGTCTGCAGCACTGAAGATCATGGGCCACACCCTCCTTCCTGAAGCATGGTCTATCTGTTCCTTCTGACATTTTCCTCTTACCTTCCTAGGATTCTTTCTCACTCTCCTTAGATAGCTCTTTGCAACTTTTAAACACTGACATGCCCTTGAAGTACTTCTCTCTCTCCTTCTTTCCCTAGAATACTGCATCTGTGCTGATGAGAATAGCCTGTTTTTTGTTTTGTTTTGAGACGGAGTCTCACTCTGTTGCCCAGGTTGGAGTGCAGTGGTGCAATCTCGGCTCACTGCAACCTCTGCCTCCTGGGTTCAAGCGACTTGTCCAGCCTCAGCCTCCTGAGTAGCCGGGACTATAGGTGTGTGCCACCACACCTGACTAATTTTGTATTTTAGTAGAGATGGGGTTTTACCATGTTGTCCAGGCTGGTCTCGAACTCCTGACCTCAAGTGATCTACCCACCTTGGCCTCTTAAAGTGCTGGGATTACAGGCATGAGCCACTGTGCCTGACCAGAAAATAGCCTGTTTTGACACCCAATTTTCGGGCTCAAACTCAAACCTTTCTCCTCAACTCCACACCCATATACCCAACTACTACTCAACGTCTCTTCTCAGATGTCTAATGGACTCAAACCTTAAGCCTCCTCAGAGGACTTCCCTTACTAACAAGCTGAGGTAGCCTCAGCACTCTGTTGCAGCACCCTGGTCTATTCATCACACTAGCTCTCACTACCTAATTAATGGTTTCCCTATTTGTTTACTGCCTGCTCCTTCCACTAGAATTAAGCTCCACGAAGGAGAGAGATCCTATTTTGTTTATCATGGCTGTACATGCTAGACTGAAGTAGTGACTGACACAGTAGGTATACAATAAACATTTTATTGAATGAATGGATGAACAATGAATGCTATTGCCACTCTTTCATCTCAGTTAATAGCAACTCAATCATTTCATTGCTCAAGGCCCCAGACCTGGCTGGGCATGGTGGCTCACGCCTGTAATCCCAGCACTTTGGGAGGCTAAGGCGAGCAGATCATTTGAGGTCAGGAGTTTGAGACCAGCCTGGCCAACATGGTGAAAACCCTGTCTCTACTAAAATGCAAAATATGAGCCGGGCATGGTGGTGCATGCCTGTAATCCCAGCTACTCAGGAGGCTGAGGCACAAGAATCACTTGAACCCAGGAGGCGGAGGTTGCAGTGAGCTGAGATCACACCACTGCACTCCAGCCTGGATGACTGGGTGAGACTCTGTTTCAGAAAAAAAA
>NW_016856971.1:0-909 GCF_001698545.2 Rhinopithecus bieti | reverse complement strand
AAAAAAAAAAAAAAAAAAAAAAAAAAAAAAGATGGGCCCTAAAGGCTGAGGCCAGTCTTCCCTTTCTCCTCCGTGGTTCTCTATAGGCTGAGGTGGTGCTTCAGGGGGGGGACGTTCATGGGGGAAGAGGAAAGAGGTCATTCCTGGCAGCTGAGGAACTTGCAGACACCAGCCCTTCTATAGGGCCTATGAGTTGCAATACTATTCCTAGGTAGGGGGTCCACAGAATTCCCCTTTCTTCTTCTCTGTACTGCCCTGGGTCAGATGGCCTTTTTTTTTTTTTTTTTTTTTTTGAGATTGAGTCTCGCTCTGTTGCTGAGGCTGGAGTGCAGTGGCGCCTATCTCAGCTCACTGCTCACTGCAACCTCTACCTCCTGGGTTCAAGCAATGCTCCTGCTTCAGCCTCCCGAGTAGCTGGGACTACAGGCGCGCACCACTATGCCCGACTTATTGAATTTTTAGTAGACACTGGCCAGGCTGGTCTCAAACTCCTGACCTTGTGATCCGCCTGGCTTGGCCTCCCAAAGTGCTGGGATTACAGGTGTGAGCCACCATGCCCGGCCAGATTGTCTCTTAAAACTCATCATTGACCAGGTGTGGTGGCTCTCACCTGTAATCTCAGCACTCTGGGAGGCCAGAGTGGGCAGATCATCTGAGGTCAGGGGTTCAAGACCAGCCTGGGTAACATGGCAAAACCTCGTCTCTACTAAAAAAATGCAAAAATTAGCTGGGTGTGGTGGCACGCACCTGTAATCCCAGCTACTTGGGAGACTGAGGCTGGAGAATCGCTTGAACCCGGGAGGCGGAGGTTGTAGTGAGCTGAGATCGCGCCACTGTACTCCAGCCTGGGCGACAGAGCAGGACTCTGTGTCAAAAAAAAAAAAAAAAAAAAAAAAAAAAAAAAAAAAA
>NW_016856970.1:0-1529 GCF_001698545.2 Rhinopithecus bieti | reverse complement strand
CGCTGCTGTTCCATAGCTGACAGCACAGCCCACCCTGGCACTTGGTGCCCACCTCCTTAGGAGCCAGCAGGGCTCCAGCTCAGGGTTGGCCCCAGACACACTCCAGTGTCAGCCATCTTGCTTGCCAGGGGAGAAGCCTCAAATGCAGGTTGAAGTTCTCAAATGCAGTTAATTGCCCTCAGCAAAAAAATATGAGGGAGGAAAATACCGTTTAAATGTGCAGCAATTTTACTCGGATCCCAAAGTGAGTATGACATGGGAGCCGCAAATTCCTGGTGCCCCTGGTCCATCTCTCTGCTCTCACCTGCCTCTCAGATGTGCACCTTCTGCTGCCTGGTGGGCAGTGATGAGCAGGTAGCAGTTTAACCACTGGCTCTACAGGAGGAAAAGCCCTGGTTACTAATGATTGCCAATTTCCACGGTGCAAATATTCTCACTCTGTCTAATTCCAACCACCAACATCATGACTGTGAACATAGCGTTGGGAGGAGATGCACAAAACCAGCTCACAAGCCGGCTCCAGCTGGCTCCAGCACACACTGTCTGCGGGTGGATCTAATAATTAAATATGCAGGACACCTTTTCATATAGCATGGCCCCTCAATACCAGCCAACCGTTTCATCGGGAAGAAAACACAGCCTCTTCCAAAGCACAAGGAGAAACTTGCTGAGGGATGGAATGTTGGTCTCCAGTAGAGCAGCACTCTAGGGGATCCACACGGCGGATTGTAACTGTAATTGATTTCCACCTCAGAACCCAATTCTTCCCATCAATCAACAAAGCTAAGGCTTGGTTACTCCTCACCCAGCCTCCTCCTTCACTACTAGGCTGTCCCAGCCTAAACTTACATGGGGTCCCCACTGTCCGCTTCCCCACAAGACAGTGTAGTCTGAGGGCACAGAAAGGCTTTTCCTTTGGGAGCCCAGCATGCTTGGAGGCAGGACTTGGAATCCAACTGGACGTTGATTCCATTCCTGCTTCTGCCGTAAGTTCTGTCATCCAGCAGATCCCCAATGGCCTCATCTGGAAAATGGGATAATACCTCCTCTGCAGGGTTGCTGGGAGGACTAAATGGGCAGAAGAAAGCGCCATGCACATTGCAACACACAACAGGGCTACTCCTACTCCCTCCCTTCCCCCATTCTTCCCAGGAGAGACAGGGCTGAGCCATAGTTGGGCAATGTCGCCACTTAGTGGCTGCACTCAGAATTGTCCAAAAGACCAACAGTTCCTGGATTTGAGGAAAACAGGGAAAGCACTTAGAGAAGAGGTGTTGGGTTTCTGAGAGGCCATTTGGCATTATGGAAAGTGACTGGGCACTGGCATCCGGATAAACCAGGTTCAGGTCCCAGCCTTGCCAAGTATTAGCTGTTTGACCCTAATCAAGTTATGTAACTTCTCTAAGCATCAGTTTTATCATGTGTACAATGGAGACAATATTTTTAACCTCATTAGATTAATGCTTGGAAAGTGTTTGTTGTCCTTATCTTGCTCCTGACCCTCTTCCAGCCCCCTCTCCCCATCCTGA
>NW_016856969.1:0-1175 GCF_001698545.2 Rhinopithecus bieti | reverse complement strand
TCCCTCCCTCCCTCCTTTCTTTCTTTCCTTTCTCTTTTTCTTTCTTTCTCTTTCTTTCTTTCTCTTTCTTTTCTTTCTTTAATTTCTTTCCTTCCTTCCCTTCCTGCCTTCCTCTTTTTATGAGATGGAGTCTCGATCTGTCATGCAGGCTGGAATGCAGTGGCATGATCTTGGCTGACCGCAACCTCCACTTCTCGGGTTCAAGTGATTCTCCTGCCTCAGCCTCCCGCGTAGCTGGGACCACGGGCGCCCACCACCACGCCGGGCTAATTTTTGTATTTTTAGTAGAGATGGAGGTTTTGCCATGTTGGCCAGGCTGGTCTCGAACTCCTGACTTTAGGTGACCCGCCCTCCTCGGCCTCCCAAAATGCTGGGATTACAGGCGTGAGCCACTGCGCCTGTCCTCTTTTTCTTTTATTTAAACAGCTTTTGTTTTAATGAAAAAATATTTAAAACCTGAATATATGTTGCCCAGATGTTTACCCAAATGTTAAAATTGGCTTTAGTTTGAAGCCCAGCTAATTTGTGTATTTTTATTAGAGACCGGGTTTCACCGTGTTGGCCGGGCTGGTCTTGAACTCCTGACCTCAGGGGATCCACCCATCTCAGCCTCCCAAAGTGCTGGGATTACAGGCGTGAGCCACCATGCCCGGCCAGTTACTGAGAATTCCTGCCTTTTTCACAGGATTATTTTAAGGATCAAATGAAAAGTTATACGTGAAAGAAGAATGAGGCCATGAAGTGATACCGAAACCAAAGGTGATATATGCATTGCCTTTCCCACTCAACGTAGTTCGTTTTTTGTTTTGTTTTTTTGAGAGACGATTTAACTCTACTTATTGTGACCAGGCATTGCTTGGGTACTGCTACTACGGAAATAAACAAAGACAAATCCTTACCCTGAGAAATGTTGCCAGCCTAATGCTGAGAGGTTAAGGAAGGGAAAGGGGTATTAAGATAGGAGAGGGCAGAGGCAAGGAGGAGGGTCCAAAGAGATGAGGGCAAAGAAGAGCAAGGGAGCCGGGCACTGTGGCTCATGCCTGTAATCCCAGCACTTTGGGAGGCCAAGGCAGGCAGATCACGAGCTCAAGAGATTGAGACCATCCTGGCCAACATGGTGAAACCCCGTTTCTACTAAAAATATCAACAACAACAAAAATTAGCCGGGCATGGTG
>NW_016856968.1:0-1531 GCF_001698545.2 Rhinopithecus bieti | reverse complement strand
TGACAGGAAAAATATTTGCCCTTTAAAATCCCCACTCTTTTGATCTGGGTTGCAAAATATAAGAGTAAATGTTACTTTTGGAAGCAAGAGTGCACCCATATATGTTGATCTCTTAAAATTTCATCTTATTGTGGCCTACGAAAAATAAGATATATACTCTGTAAGAACGTTTGCTTCATGCTATCTGAAACTTGCCTTGGAGCTCTTCCAAAGGAGGTGGCCAGGTAGATGATTTTTGTTTGTTTGTTTGAACATGTGAATGAAAGATGCACCACTGGCAAAATTCTCCCCCAGAGATATTGCAACGATGAAAAGAGGAGCAAACTGTCAAACAGAGTTTATCATGTAGAGGTTTTAGGAGCATATACTCTAACTGCAGACGCTGGATAGAGAAATTATTACATATTTTGGAAAATCTAGATGTTATTCATCCATTTATTTAAAAGGATATGGCAACATCTTGTTGCTTCAAATTTAGCTTTATGAGGTGCAACATAAAAATTAATTATGTGAGTTGGATGAAAACTTTTTCCAACAAGTTATTATGAACATTTTCAACATACAGCAAAATTTGAAATAATTTTATAGTGAACACTCATATACTCATCACTTACATGCTTATATTAACATTGTTCTGTATTTATTAGTATTTACCTATCTATCCATTCCTTGCCCTTCTATCAATCCATCTTATGTTTTAGATATATTGCAAAGTGAATTGAGGATGCCAGTACACTTTCTCCCAAATACTGTTGCATTATTGAGTTTTATGAGCTTTTAAAATATCCTAGACGCCAGTCCTTTGTCAAATACATGTGTTTCATGAATATTTTCTCCACTTTGAGGCTTGCCTTTACATTTTTAATGGTACCTTTATAAAAGTAGACATTTAAAATTCTGATACAGTTTAATTTATCAATTATTGTTTTATGGTTATTTAAATGAAATGTTTAAATGCTGTGATAACACATTTTTCAATTAGAAACTGTAAATCATAGGCTGGGCACGGTGGCTCATGCCTGCAATCCCAGCACTTTGGGAGACAGAGGTAGGCGGAGCACCTAAGGTTGGGAGTTCGAGATCAGCCTGACCAACATGGAGAAACCCCATCTCTACCAAAAAAAATACAAAATTAGACAGGCGTGGTAGCGCATGCCTGTAATCTCAGCTATTAGGGAGGCTAAGGCAGGGGAATCGCTTGAACCCGGGAGGCAGAGGTTGCGGTGAGCCGAGATTGTACCATTGCACTCCAGCGTGGGCAGCAAGAGTGAAACTTCATCTCAAAAAAAAAAAAAAAAAAAAAAGAAAAAAACTGTAAATCATGAGTAAGTTCTCATGTAACCAAACACCCCCTGTTCCCCAATAACCTATGGGGAAAAAAAGTAACCAAGAGCTCTAGTGACATCTCAGAGTGAAGGGCTTGGTTGGGTTGAGGCAGTCCAGCAGTTCACTAGACTGATGCCCTCTCACCTCGGCAGAGCCTGTGGAGTGAGGATATGGCTGATGCTGGGGACATTGTCAGTGCTAATTA
>NW_016856967.1:0-1175 GCF_001698545.2 Rhinopithecus bieti | reverse complement strand
TATATATATATATATATATATATATATGATCATGTTGTCAGCAAACAGAGGTGGTTTTACTTCCTCCTTTCTACGTGGATGCCTTTTATTTCTTTCTCTTGCCTAATTGCTCTAGCAAAACTCCCAGTATTATATTGAATAGAAGTGGCGAGAGTAGACCACTTCTTTTGAGATAGTTGTCTATCTGTGTGCATGACAGCAATGGGGTATACCAGGTCTGTTAATTTTTCTCAATTCTATACAGAAGAATGAATATATGCTGTCAGCCAGTGAGCACTGGTGGGTGTGCCATTCAGTGTGTTCCTCAATCTGAGAAGCATTCACTCATCTCTTGACCGTGCCGTAGTCTCTCTCAGCCTTGATTTCATGTGCTGGTGGACAATTTTGACCCATGGTGGCCAATAGAAGATAGTATATTGGAAGTGCGAAAAACATGCGCTAAAATACGTAGTTAGCTTTTAATATGCCTTGAGATAAGTAAGTACATTCAGAAAGCAGATCAAAAAGATAAAGTTCTGAAGGAAAATAGTGGTTGGTAGAAATCTGGGACACATGAAAGGCTTCATATACATTTCTACAGCTTTGGGAGATGGGCCAACCACTGTGTGAAGCAGAGCTGGAAGACAACCAGGCCAGAGTCAAGTCATGATCTCAGACCTCGGGGAACCAAAGAGAAGGAAACAGAGACATCACTGATGCTCACCAGATTGGGAGGGCTTTCCTTAGGTCAGTGTTTCTCAACCCTTTTTTCATTATCACTCCCTTCAGGAGCCTTTTTAGATAATTTCCGCCTAATTACTCTTTTCACCATGAAATTTTAAGACCATAGATATACTGATTATTTGTTCATGCACTATATTATGTTCAATTTATGCATAAAAAGTGAAGATAGCTGGGTGTGGCAGCTAATGCCTAGAATCCCCACACTTTGGGAGGCTGAGGTGGGAGGATCACTCGAGCTCAGGAGTTTGAGACTAGCATAGGCAACATAGGGAGATCTCATCTCTACAGAAAACCAAAACAATTAGCTGGGCATGGTGGTGTGTGCCTATAATCCAAGCTGCTCTGGAGGCTGAGGTGAGAAGATTGCTTGAGCCAGGAGGTAAAGGCTGCAGTGAACTGTGATGGCACTACTGCACTTCAGCCTGGGTGACAGTGAGACCCTATGTCAAAAA
>NW_016856966.1:0-694 GCF_001698545.2 Rhinopithecus bieti | reverse complement strand
GTAGAAGTATTTGTGTGAGAGGTTTCACAGAATAGGATGGTGCAGTCAGTCCCTTTACCCAGAAATCAAGAGAATCTGCAGTAGATCAGGATGGGGATGGTGTCACATACCTGTATTCCCAGCATGTAGCCCCAGATATGGGGAGGGATAGCACTAGGAGAAATACTTAATGTAGATGATAGGGTGATGGATGCAGCAAACCACCTATGTATACCTATGCAACAAACCTGCAAATTGTGCACATATATCCCAGAACTTAAAGTATAATAATAATAAAAAGCATCTGTTCATGTTCTCTGTCCACTTCTTAATGGGGTTGTTTGTTTTTTTTCTTATAAATTTGTATAAGTTCCTTATAGGTACAGGATATTAGACCTTTGTCAGGTACATATTTTGCAAAATTTTTCTCCCATTCTGTAGGTTGTTAATTTACTCTGTTGATAGTTTCAACAAAGAAAGAAAACTTCAGGCCAATATCCTGATGAACATAGATGCAAAAATCTCAACAAAATACCAACAAACCAAATCCAGCAGCACATGGAAAAGTTCATCTACCATGATCAAGTAGGCTTTATTCCTTCAAGGTTGGTTTAGCATATGCAAATCAATAAATGTGATTAATCACATAAACAGAACTAAAAACAAAAACCACATGCTATCTTGAAAGATGCACAAAAGGCTTTTCATAAAATTC
>NW_016856965.1:0-1456 GCF_001698545.2 Rhinopithecus bieti | reverse complement strand
CATACATATGTAACAAACCTGCATGTTGTTCACATGTACCCTAGAACATGAAGTATATATATATAAAAACACAGAACTCAAGCTAAGCAATGGCAGGCATGGTGTAACTATCCCTGTCCTTAACAAAGTTTACACCACTACTATAATTCACATCGTGTCTTATGAATGCAACTTCAATCTCCAAACAAGGAGGGGGGTCAGGTTTCTCTGCCTCAAAGTTTAACAATAAACCAAATTCCTTTCATAGTTACCTTGACCTCCATGACAGATTAAGCAAAAACCAATGTAACTTGTGAAATTAGAAGCAAGATGGAGTCTGTTATGTTAAATTGATCTCATTCTTTATAATTCTGCAAAGCTGGTTTCAACTCCAACAGGCTGCGGCCATGGATGTGTGGAATTAGACTGAAGATTTCCCCTGGAAAACAGGTGGGAAAATGGACCTTAAAGATGAATGACAAAAACCTGCATGATGGGATGGGCTTCGGTGGGTCAGAGCCACCTGCTGCTAGACCTTGATCCTCTTACTCCAGTCTATATTTTGAAAAATGTGCTCAAAGAGACGAAGATAACCTGTGAAGCATCCCCCTTTCACTCAGTCATCCCCACAGAAGACATAAAATGAGACATCAGCCTCCAAGCCGATGACTGACAGATGGTTTAGTGGGGTTTCCTTGGTTAAAAAAAAATAGAGAATTATTTCTGCTACAGATGGGCAGGTGTCTCAGACATGCTTCTTCAGTTTGGAAGCCGCAGTCTAAGAGTGGGGGTATTGAAGAAAACCATCTAATGAAGAGAACTTCAAGGCCATGTCAAAAGTTGCAAATTCCCAAAAGCTTTTTGCATTCGAATAAACAGTTGAATCAAGTATATTTGAATGCATCAAGCTGGCCAGTGGATTTGGGGAGAAAGGCAAGGGGTTTCATGTTAAGAACTGAACTAGGCCCCTTGTCCCCAGGAAATCATGCATGAGTAACACTGAAGTGATGTCTTGGGGAAAGTGGACACAGTAGCAAGATATTTTAGGATGAGATAAGACTTGTTCTGGGACCGCACTAATATACACCTCTCCTCATGGGCCTTTCCACTGTGACTCTGGCTGAGGGCAGAAAAGATTTGGGTGGGAGTATGGGGTTGGGCTGGGGCAGGGACCATGACAGGACAGGCAATAACCACTGACAATAGTCACTGACTGGGGCTAAAGACAGATGACTCACTATTCTAAGAAAATTCTGTTACTACTAAGGTACCAATTGCTGTGAGGGCTTCCCTTTTCCATCTGTTTTTAGGGGCCTGAGTCTGAGCTACTATGTATGCATATTTCTATAACCAGGTTTTCACCATGTTGACCAGGTTGGAGTGCAGCTGCTATTCACAGGCGCAATCCCTGCACACTAAAGCCTTAAACTCCCGGCCTCAAGGGATTCTACACTTCAGCCTACCAGTATACTTACAA
>NW_016856964.1:0-1175 GCF_001698545.2 Rhinopithecus bieti | reverse complement strand
TTAAAGTATAATAAAAAATAAAATAAAATAAATATAATTGGTCTCATTTTACAATCATATGATAAATTTTTATAATTTTATGTTTGATTTGGCATCCATCTTTAATCTCCCTCTAGTACACCAGTTGTTCTCTCTGTACCTTATGATGTAAATTTTGCTATCTGATTTTCACCTTGTTTCCTTTAATATGCAAATTTAAGGCTATTTAGCTGACAACTAACTAGGGTTGTGAAAGAGGTTACGAAGAATCTGAAAGTCTAAGATAGAGGGAAAAAGGTTTTTATGAATCTATAAATTGTACGTTTATCGGCATGCCTAATACATCTATGTATTTATGTGTTGTGTACACCATATTTCACTACTGAAAATACATAAAAAAGCTCTCATTGGCTTAAAAAAGTAAAAGCACCTAAATCAAATACTTTATCATAAAAAAGAAAAGGCTAGTCAAATCGTTTTGAAGTTTACATGACAAGTAAAATCTTCAATAAGCTAGCTTTAAAATTATTGGTCAA
Source organism: Rhinopithecus bieti (assembly GCF_001698545.2). Classification (NCBI taxonomy): domain Eukaryota; kingdom Metazoa; phylum Chordata; class Mammalia; order Primates; family Cercopithecidae; genus Rhinopithecus; species Rhinopithecus bieti. The sequence continues at coordinate 660 of NW_016856964.1, read as the reverse complement.
GTAATATTAGAAATGTCTGAAGAATTGCCAGCATACATTTTTGTTTACCTTTATTAATCAAGCAATTTCATACTTATCCTTGTCAAATATTATAAGGTATCAACATTTGGCATAAGGGTTACAAAACTATAAACAGCTCCAAACAGAATGACCTTTGCTTATGTAATTTTTTAACAAATAAGACATTAGTATTGGTTTAATGAAAATAGCTACATCTTGAATTTAGTAAAATTATCGTAACTTCTAATCCTGTGGCCTTAGGCAGTCGAGTACACAGGCAGTAAGGAGGTTTGCCTTAGGAAGGGAGTGTTATCCTTTTTGTATCAAGTTAACTATAAACTAAATCCTTCTCAAAGTTAGTTTGGCCTACGTCCAGGAGTGAACAGTGACAGTTTGGAAGTTAGAAGCAAGATAGAGTCATTTAGGGCAGATCTTTTTCACTGTCTGAGTTATAATTTTGCAATGACAGTTTCATAGCTTTAAATGATGACTATGCAGTTTTTATAAACAATATAAGTAAATTATTAAAATAAGTAAATGTAATGGGATAAATACTTGCAGATAAACTTGTTACAGTTTAGAATCTAAGGTTATATTAAATAATAGGTATTTCATTATTTGAGTATTTTCCTATACAAATATATTGTAGAAAAACATTCT
>NW_016856963.1:0-592 GCF_001698545.2 Rhinopithecus bieti | reverse complement strand
TCAGGAAATGCAATTTTCTTTTAAACATACCAAAAAAAAAATTGTGATTAACCTATTATAAGTATGCTAATATATAATAAAATAATCGCAAATTAAAACTTCACTGAATCATTTGGGATGTCTCTGTACTCTGCTCCAATTTTTCTAGACACCTAAAACTGCTCAAAATTAAAGTCTATTAATTAAAATAACACTTCACTGAATCTATAAAGTTGGCAAAGATCTAGATGTTTCATTACAAACCGTGTGAGCAAGACTGTGAGGAAGCAGAATCCTCATACATAAGATAAATTGGTGTCATGCTTCCCCCCAAGAGGGTAATTTAGTCATATTTATCAAAATTAAAAATGCACACTTCTTTTGACCCTTGAATTTTATTTCTTGATATTTATTCTACAGATACAATTACATACATGCGAAATGAAGTGTGTTCAAAGATGCTTATTACAAGATTATTAGTAACTAGAGAAGAAAGGAAATAATCTGAATATGTATCAAAAGAGAAGAATAAATACCATGATATCTCCAGCTAGTACAATATGAGTCAACAGTTCCTGAGCCAGATGTGTTTTGGAATTCAGAATTTTTTTAC
>NW_016856962.1:0-590 GCF_001698545.2 Rhinopithecus bieti | reverse complement strand
TTGCAGATTCCAAGAAAACAATGTTAGCAAACTGCTGAAATGAAAAGTACAGTGTAACTCTGTGAGTTTAATTCACACATCACAAACCACTTTCTCCAAAAGCTTCTTTTTGGTCTTTATATGAGGATATTTCCTTTGTCATCATAGGCATCAATGCGCTCCCAAATAGTCTATTGCAAATTCCACGAAAACAGTGCTAACCAATTTCTCCATGAAAATAATGGTGTAATTCTGTGAAATGAATTCACACATCACAGGGAACTTTTTCAGAAAGCTTCTTTCAACTTTTCATCTGAGTACGTTAAATTTGTCACCATAGTCATCAATGCAATGGAAAATATCCCATCTCAGGTTCCCCAAAACAGTGTTACCAAGCACTACATGGGAAAATCCTGGAACTCTGTGAGATGAATTAACACATCACAAAGCAATTCCTCAGAAAACTTCTTTATAGTTTTTACATGAGGTTATTTTCTTTGTCACCATAAGCTTCAAAGTGCTCTGAAATATCAGATTGCAGATTCCAAAAAAAAAGCAGTGTAAGCAAACTGCTCAATGAGAAGAACAGTGTAACTCTTTGAGATGAATTT
>NW_016856961.1:0-202 GCF_001698545.2 Rhinopithecus bieti | reverse complement strand
ATATGATCATGATTTTCCATTTAAGCTGCTTGCAACTCTAAAATTTTATCAGTCCCCCTTTGGCCTTTTAGCACTAAATCAAATGCAGATAATCATCAGTTGTGTGAATAAAGTGTTTTTATTGAGAACAGAATTATTCATATAGACAGGAATTTGGATATTATCTACTTAGAACAATATGTCATTGTTTCAAAATGTAAAA
>NW_016856960.1:0-1177 GCF_001698545.2 Rhinopithecus bieti | reverse complement strand
ATTTGTGTTGGTTAGAATGGATTTGATTATACTGCTTTCATGTCAGTTGTGTTGGTTAGAATGGATTTGATTATACTGCTTCCATGTCAGTTGTGTTGGTTAGAATGGATTTGATTATACTGCTTCCATGTCAGTTGTGTTGGTTAGAATGGATTTGATTATACTGCTTTCATGGCATTTGTGTTGGTTTGTATTGGATGTTTCCTTTTTGTTTCTTTAATGTATAAATGGCTGTGACAAATGTCTTTATCTTACTTTTTTAAAACACAGATCAATTCTTTGGGCTAGATTGCTAGAATGGGGATTATTGGATCATGAAGCATAAATATTTTTAAGGTGCTTAAATCCACCAAATCATTTTCTAGAGGGGAATATATCAATTTATATTTTCACACGCAGTGTAAGAGAGTGCTAATTTTATTGCATCCTAGCTGGAACTGAGTTTCATAATTTTTACAAACATGTCTGCATCCCTACTAAAAGGAGTTGGTGCTCCTTTGAGAGCTGATTGATTCTAGGCCTGGGGCAGGAAAAGTTCAAGATGAGTCTGCTGGGTCAAAAAGTAAGGAAGTGCTCCTAACAAATTAGGTATAGCAAGAATATGCCTCAACACAATAAAGGTTATATATGACAAACCAACAGTTAACATCATTTCAACAGTAAAAAAGAGCTTTTCCTCTAAGGTCAGGAACACAATCAGGACCTGCACTCTTGCCACTTCTATTTAACATAGTACTGGAAGTCCTAGTCAGGGCAATTAGGCAAGAGAATGAAATAAAAGGCATCCAAATTGAAAAGGAAGAAATTAAATTGTACCTGTTTGCTGATGACATGGTTTTTTTTTTTTTTTTTTTGACAGAGTCTTACTCTGGCTGGAGTGCAACAGTGAGATCTCGGCTGACTGCAACCTCTGCCTCCCGGGTTCAAGAAATTCTCCTGCCTCAGCCTCCTGAGTAGCTGGGACTACAGGCACGCAGCACCATGCCCAGCGAATTTTCGTATTTTTAGTAAAGACAGGGTTTCAGCATGTTGGCCAGGCTGTTCTTGAACTCCTGACCTCATGATCTGCCCACCTTGGCCTTCCAAAGTGCTGGCATTACAGGCGTGAGCCACCACGCCTGGCAGATGACATGTTCTTATATAGAAAAATCCTAAAGATTGCACCAAAAAACTATTA
>NW_016856959.1:0-1174 GCF_001698545.2 Rhinopithecus bieti | reverse complement strand
CGTGAGCCACCGCGCCTGGTCTCAACTTACCTGTTGAGAGGACCCTAATGCACTCATAGATTCATGAAACCTCAGATATGACCCAAGTAAAGGGTCAGCTAAAAAATATCCTTCCACTATTACAGATTGTAGTTCTTTATGGGTAAAATGAGAGGTTGGGACCATGTGGTCACTGAATTCATTCCTAACCTGACAAACCAGTGTTCTAAGATTTTAGTTAAATGAGAGTCAAGACCAAGGAAAGACCACATAAAAATAACAGTAATAATGCAGCTGTAAATCCAAACACATTGACATGGTATGGTCTCAAAGTAAATTAAAATTTTAAAAGGGCAGGTGCAGAATATTGCATCGTTGTTGTGTATATGCAAAAAGGATATCTTAGGCCAGATATGGTGGCTCACACCTGTAATCCCAGCACTTTGGGAGGATGAGGAGGGATGATTGCTTGAGCCCAGGAGTTCAAGATCAGCCTGGACAACATGGTGAGACCTCATTTCTACAAAGAAACACAAATATTAGCTGGATGTGGTGTGCACCTGTAGCCTCAGCTACTCAGGAGGCTGTGGTGGGAGGATCATTTGAGCCTGGGAGGTAGAGGCTGCAGTGAGCCGTGATCACACCACTGCACTCCAGCCTGAGTGACAGAGTTAGACCCTGTCTCAAAAAAAAAAAAAAAAAAAAGCAATGATGGGGCAAGAAATAACTTTATTGTGTTAAGCCCCTGAGAACTGGAGGTTGTTTGTTACCACAAATTAGTGTTAGTTTCCTTAATATAGTGACATGACAGAGACATATTTTAACAGAGTTGAGGAGATAGCAACTAGATTGTTGTGGGTTTAGAAATAAAAGGAGGGGTGAGGAAGTGGAGACACTGGGTTGAAATTGATCTTTTGACAGAAAATGGAAGAAGTGAGATAAGAGAATAGCTTGAGAAGGAGGCAGCAGTATGGGACAGTTTTTCCAGAAGAGGGAGACTTGAACAAATATTTACACCTTAGCACACAACACGGTACACAAGAGATGTTATAAGTAATTGCTGAAGTGCTGAAGTAATGAACAAATGTATGAACAATTGAATTAAAATGTTGAATGTATCTTACCACTTCTGAGGCAAATCTCAGGAATATTTTGTTGGGGAAAGAAGAACACCCAGGAATTTAATGCAAAGAAT
>NW_016856958.1:0-1171 GCF_001698545.2 Rhinopithecus bieti | reverse complement strand
GTATTCATATCATAGAGTTAAATCATTCTCTGGATTGAACAGTTTGAAATCACTGTTTCTGTGGAATCTGAGAAAGGGCATTTGGAAACTCCGTTTAGAATATCCTGAAAAAGAAATAACCTCAGAGAGAAACCAGAAGGAAACTTTCTGTGAAACTGCTCTGTGTCACGTGAATTCCGCTCACACATTTAAACTTCTCTTTTCATTGAGCTGTGTCATAACACTGTTTTTGTTTACTCAGCGAAGTGATATTCTGGAGGGGTTTGAGGCTTACGATGAGAAAGTAAAAGTCTTCAGATAGAAACTCGAGAGAAGCTTTCTGAGGAGCTGCTTTGTAACGAGTGCATTCCACTCACAGAAATATACCTTTCTTCTCCTAGAGGATTCAGGAATCCCTTATGGAGAAAAGCTACCAAGAGATATTCGGGAGTATAGCAATGACTATGCTGAAAAAGGAAATATCCTAAGACAAATACGGGAAAGAAGATTTCTGTGAAACTGCTTTGTGTTAGATATGTTTATTCATCTCGCATTGTTAAAACTTTAATTATGCTAAGCAGTTTGGAAACTACATCATGCACAGATCTGCCAAGGGACATTCGGGAGCACATTCAGGCCTATGGTGAAAGAGCAGATATCTTCAGATAAAACTGGACAGAAAATTTCTGAGAAGCTACTTTGTGATGTATGCATTCCACTCAGGGAGTTATACCTCTTTTCTCACAAGGCAGTGTTTGAACACTGTTTCTGTGAAACCGAAAAAGTGATATTTCAGAATGCAATGGGAACTATGGAGAGTAGTGAAATATACTGAAATAAAATCGAGGAAGAAGCGTTCCAAGAATCTGCTCTCTGATATGTGCATTCACTTCACAGAGTTAATGCTTACTCTATGTGGCCCAGTTTAGAAATTCTGTCTTTGAAGAATCGGTGAAGAGATATTTAGTGATGCCCAGAATCTTGTGGTGAGTGAGGAAACGTCTTCCAATGAAACCTGCAGAGAAACGTTCTGAGCAATGCTTTGAGATGTGTATATTCGTCTCCTAGAGTTAAACCATTCTTTGGATTGAGAAACTTGAAATCACTGTTTTGTGGAATCTGATGAAGGACATTTGGGAACGATGCTTAGAATATGGAGAAACAAACATCCTTAGGTAAAATCCAGAAGAAA
>NW_016856957.1:0-201 GCF_001698545.2 Rhinopithecus bieti | reverse complement strand
TTTTTCTTTTTTTTGAGACAGGGTCTTGTTCTGCTTCCCATGCTGAAGTGCAAGGGCACAATCATGGCACACCGCAGCCTTAACCTCCCAGGCTCAAGCAATCTCCCACCTTAGCCTCCTTCATAGCTGGGACCACAGGCCTGTACCAACACTCCCAGCTTTTTTTGTGTGTGTGTGTGTGTGTGTGTGTGTGTGTGTGTG
>NW_016856956.1:0-201 GCF_001698545.2 Rhinopithecus bieti | reverse complement strand
GAAAAGAAAAGAAAAGAATGGTGGAGCTCTGTGAGATGAATTCACCCATCACAAAGCAGTGTTCCAGAAAGCTTCTTTCTAGATTTAATATGAGGATATGTCCTTTTCCACAATAGGCCTTATATCACTCCCAGATATCCCATTGTAGATTCCACAAAAACAGTGTTAGCAAACTGCTCCATGAAAAGGAACTTGTATTTC
>NW_016856955.1:0-1524 GCF_001698545.2 Rhinopithecus bieti | reverse complement strand
ACCTCCCCTCTCTCACCCTCCCTCTCTCCACCTCCCCTCTCTCACCCTCCCTCTCTCCACCTCCCTTCTCTCACCCTCCCTCTCTCCACTTCCCTTCTCTCTCCCTCCCTGTCTCCACCTTCCCTCTCTCCACCTCCCCCTCTCTCTCCCTCCCTCTTTCCAGCTCATGCTATCTGGGTCACCCTCTGACTTTTTTTTTTTTTTTTTTTTTAGACGGAGTCTCGCTCTATCGCCCAGGCTGGAGTGCAGTGGCCGGATCTCAGTTCACTGCAAGCTCCGCCTCCAGGTTTACGCCATTCTCCTGCCTCAGCCTCCTGAGTAGCTGGGACTACAGGCGGCCGCCACCTCGCCCGGCTAGCTTTTTGTATTTTTTAGTAGAGACAGGGTTTCATCGTGTTAACCAGGATGGTCTCGATCTCCTGACCTTGTGATCCGCCCGTCTCGGCCTCCCAAAGTGCTGGGATTACAGGCTTGAGCCACCGCGCCCGGCCTCTCCCTCTGACTTTCTAGGTCCTGTCTGAGATTTTGCTCTTTTTGTTCCCCTCTCTGGGCCTCCCTGTCACCACTCTCTGTATCTCTGGATCCCTGTCCTTCATCCCAGAGCTCCGTCTCAGGACGTCAGTGGCAATCTCTGAATCTCTCTCCTCCCTCAAGTCAAAAAGTCGACACACCTGGGAGCTTCCTTTGAGTGGCTGAACTACCCCAGGTTGCCTAAGTCAAGTCTCTTTCCTCCATTTCATCCCTGACCCTTTGGGTCAACCCTGCTGGAAAATGACAGCCTTTGCTGATCTCTACATACCGGTCTGCCAGGGAAGGGCCTGCGGTCCCCAGCTCTGTTCAGCATCCCCCGTCTCCCTTGGCCAAAATGTCTGGCATCTACCACTGGGGCTGTGGCTCGAGGGTGTGAATCTCAGGAAAGGAATCGGAGTCAGCTGGGCCTGCAGCCCTAGTCCTCAGAACAGAGGTTCTCCAAATTTCCTGCGCTTCAGAATCACACCGAGGGCTTGTGAAAACACAGTTGCTGGGCCCAGAGTTTCTGATCCAGTCTAGGGTGGGGCTCAAAGATGAGCATTTCAAACAAGTTCCCAGGTGATAGGTATGCGCCTGATCCAAGGCCGCATTTGAGAAGCCCTGCTCTAGGAAAGTCTCTGTAAGTGGCTCTCAGGCTGGCGCGGTGGCTCACGCATGTCGTCCCAGCTCCTCGGGAGGCTGAGGTAGGAGAATCACTTGAATCTGGGAGGCGGAGGTTGCAGTGAGCCAAGATGGTGCCACTGCTTTCCAGTCTGGGAGACAGAGAGACTGTGTCACACACACACACACACACACACACACACACACACACACACAAATTACTCATGTCTGGCTCCCACCTCAAGATTGTTTTAGTTGGTCTAGTGCAAGCCTGGCTATCTGGACTTCATTTTTTTTTTTTTTTTTTTTTGCGGAGTCTTGCTGTGTCCCCAGGCTTGAGTGCAGTGGCACGATTTTGGCTCACTGCAACCTCCACCTCTCGAGTTCAAGCGA
>NW_016856954.1:0-1516 GCF_001698545.2 Rhinopithecus bieti | reverse complement strand
AAACACTACTTTTGTCCACTGTGGTCATTTGGGAGCTAATTGAGACCAAATGCGAAAAAGCAAATATCCCAGGATAATGACTAGAAGGTAGCTATCTGGGAAACCACTTTGTGAGGTATGTATTCACCAGGCGGAGTTAAACATTTCTTTTCATTCTGCAATTAAGAAACACTGTTTTGTAGAATCTGCCAAGGGATAGATGGGAGTACATTGAGGTCTATGGTAAAATTGGAAATATCTTCAAATAAAACTAGAAAGAAGCTTTATGAGAAACTACTTTGCAAGGTGTGCATTCATCTCACAGAATTACAACTTTCTTGTGATTCAGCAGTTTAGAAACACTGTTTATGTCCATTCTGTGAATGAACATTTGAGAGCTCGTTTAGGCCAATAGTGAAGAAGCAAATATCCCAGGATAAAACTAGAGGCAGCTATCTAAGAAACCACTTTGAGATGAGTCCATTCACCTGGCAGAGTTAAACGTGTCTTTTCTTTCTGCAGTTTGGAAACACAGTTTTGTAGACTCTACAAAGGGATATTTGGGAGTGCATTGAGGACTATGGTGAAAAGGAAATATCTTCAGATAAAACTATAAAGAAGCTTTCTGAGAAAATGCTTTGTGATGAGTGCAATCATCTCACATAATTAAATTTTCTTTGGATTCAGCAGTTTGGAAATACTTTCTGTCCATTCTGTGAATAAACATTACGGAGCTCATTAAGACCAAACGTGTAAAAGCAAATATCCCAGGATAAAACTAGAAGGAAGATATCTGAGAAACTGGTTTGTGACATGCACATTCATGTTGCAGACTCAAACCTGTAAAACACTGTTTTGTAGAATCTGCAAAGGCATATAGGGGAGCACATTAAGGCCTATGGTGAAAAGGAAACATCTTCAAATAAAACTGGAAACAATCTTTCTGAGAAACTGCTTTGTGATAGGTACATTCATCTCACAGTATTAAACCTTTCTTTGGATTCAGCAGTTTGGAAACACTGTTTATGCTTGTTCTGTGAATGGACATTTAGAGATCATTGAGGCCAGCAGTGAAAAGGGAATATCCCAGGATAAAACTAGAAGTAAGCTAAATGAGAAATCGCTTTGTGATATGTGCATTCATCTCACAAACTTTTCTTTACATTTAGCAGTTTGGAAACACTGTTTCTATGGAATCTGCAAAGGGATATTGGGGAGTGCATTAAGGCCTATGGTATAAAAGGAAACATGTTCAGATAAAAGTAGAAAGAAGCTTTCTGATAAACTGCTTTGTGATGTGTGCAGTCATCTCACCAACTTAAAACTTTCTTTGGATTCAGTTATTTGGAAACACTGTTTTGTCCATTCTACAAATGGACATTCAGGAGCTCATTGCGGTCAACGGCAGAAAAGGGTATATTCCAGAATAAACATGAGGAAGAAGCTATCTGAGAAATCGCTTTGTGAGGTGTGCATTCATCTCACTGAGTTAAACTTTTCTTTCAGCAGTTTGGAAACACTGTTTCTGTAGAATCTA
>NW_016856953.1:0-1529 GCF_001698545.2 Rhinopithecus bieti | reverse complement strand
GTTAACTGTAGGTTTTCTGTAGATGTTTTTTATCAAGTTGAGGAAGTCCCCTTCTATTCCTAGTTTGCTAAGAATTTTTATCATGAATGAGTGTTGGATTTACCAAAATGCTTTTTCTGCATCTACTGATAGAATCATATGACATGTTCTGTGGCCTGTTGATGTGATGGATTACATTAATTGATTTTCTAATGTTGGACCATCCTTGTATACTTGGGATAAATCCCTCTTGGTCACAGTATATAATTATTTTATACATTGTTGTATCCAATATGATAATATTTTGTTGAGGATGTTTGCATCTGCGTTCATGAGAGACACTGTTATGTAGTTTTCTTTCTTGTAATAACTTTGTTCAGTTTTAGTATTAGGGTAATGTTGGCCTCATGGAGTGAATTAGGAAATATTTCCTCTGCTTCTATCTTCTGGAAGAGAATTCTACTCTAATCTTTATAATTACTTTTTTTCTGCTTGCCTAGATTTAATTTGTTCTTTTATTCCCCAGTTTCCTAGGGTGGAAGCTTAGATTATCGATTTTAAAATTTTCTCTTTTTCTAATATATGCATTCAATGCTAGAAATTATCCCCTAAGCACTGCTTTCATTGCATCCCAGAGATTTGATAAGTTCTGTTTTCATTTTCATTTAGCTCGAATATTTTCAAATTTTTCTTGAAACTTCTTTAATCCATGGATTATATAGAAGTGTGTTGTTTAATCTTCAGGTTTGGAGTTTCCCAACTATCTTTCTGGTATTGAATGTTTTGTTTAATTTCATTGCCATCTGAGAGATTCCTTTCTGTGATTTCTATTCTTTTAAGTGTATTAAGTTGTGTTTCATGGTCCAGAATGTGTTTCATCTTGGTGGATGCTCTGCATGAACTTGAGAGCAACATGCATTCTGCTGCTGTTAGATGAAGTATTCTATAAATGTCAATTAGATTTATTTGATTGATGGTGTTGTTCAGTTCAACTATATCCTTAACTGATTTTCTGCTGGCTGGATCTGTCAATTGCTGATAGAAGGATGTTGATGTTCACTATAATAGTGGATTCATCTATTTCTCCTTGAAGTTTTATTAGTTTTTGCCTCGCATGTTAACATATTGTTGTCAGGCACATACGTATTCAGGATTGTTATGTCTTCTTGGAAAATTGACTCCTTTATTATTTTCCCCACTTTATCCCTGATACTTTTTCTTGTTCTGAAGTCTGCTTTGTCTGAATGTAATATATAATATTAATATAGGCTCGGCGTGGTGGCTTGCGTCTTTAATCCCAGCACTTTGGGAGGCCTAGGTGGAAGGATTGCTTGAGCCTAGGAGTTCGAGATTAGCCTGGTAACATAGGGAGACCCTTTCTCCACAAAAAATTAAAACATTATCTGGAGATAATGGCACACAACTGTGGTCCCACCTACTGAAGAGGCTGTGGTTGGAGGATCACCTGAGCCCAGGAGGTGGAGGCTGCAGTGAGCCATGTTCACACTGCTGCATTCCAACCTGGACAACAGAGAAAGAACTTTCTTAAA
>NW_016856952.1:0-201 GCF_001698545.2 Rhinopithecus bieti | reverse complement strand
ACTCACTTCAAATCATTGCTCTAAGTGCCACAAGGAAAGAGGTCAAGCTTTCACAACCTTGAGCATACTTTGTTAAAGAATCAGCTAGAAGACAGAGCAGCAGAGGAGGAAGACTTGTGTAGTAGTCCACTGTGGCAGAAAGAGCCAATCATCCAGCAGAAACCTGCTGCATCAAGGGCTCAGATATACATGGATAGAACT
>NW_016856951.1:0-1790 GCF_001698545.2 Rhinopithecus bieti | reverse complement strand
AAAAAAAAAAAAAGCCTTCATTAATCTTGGATTTGAAAATGTATAAGCAGTGCATTTTGGAAATTTAGAGAAACATCATGACACACTAAACTCTGATTTGTGCCAAGTTGTAATCACGTTTAAAACTGAAGAGAAAGACCAGTATAAACACTGTAATAATTACATAAATTACATTAGCAGCTCCTCAAACACAGGTTGGGTAACATAGCCCTGCAGATCGAATTCAGATAGAACATCATTACAGGCTGTGCTGCTGACAAGGCCGTTGTTTATCTATGGCTTGTGCATTAGCTCTTGTTAAGCTTTGATATTTTCATCAATAAAATGAAGATGTCTGTGAATACATAGTTTAGATGGACAGAAAGGATAAATACAACTTTAGGAATGTAATGGCCGGTGGGAAAGGGTGAAAATTAGGCCTGGGAGCTATGGAGACATCATCTTTATCTGTAATATTTCATTTCTTCTATATGAAAAGGATGAAGTAACAAAACATTTAACATTTATTAATCCTAGGTGGTATGTACATGTATATGTATCAGAGACTTCTCTGAACTTTTTTAGTAGTTGAAAAAACAACTTTATTGAAGTATATTTTTATTTTATTTTATTTTATTTTATTTATTTTTTTTTTTGAGACGGAGTCTCGCTCTGTCGCCCGGGCTGGAGTGCAGTGGCCGGATCTCAGCTCACTGCAAGCTCCGCCTCCCGGGTTCACGCCATTCTCCTGCCTCAGCCTCCCGAGTAGCTGGGACTACAGGCGCCCGCCACCTCGCCCGGCTAGTTTTGTATTTTTTAGTAGAGACGGGGTTTCACCGTGTTCGCCAGGATGGTCTCGGCCTCCCAAAGTGCTGGGATTACAGGCTTGAGCCACCACGCCCGGCCTGAAGTATATTTTATATAAATATACTTCAAATTTATAAAATGCACCCATTTTTTTAAGTGTACAGTTCAAATGAGGTTTGACAAATGTGTACTCCCATGGAAGCATAACCTCAGTCAAAATATACAACATTTCCAACACCCCCCACAATCCCCCCATGCCTATTTGGAGTCAGCAGTTCCTCTCCCAAGCCTGGTTCCAAGCAACCACTGGTATTCTTTCTGCCACTATAGAATGCTTTTGCCTCTTCTAGAATTTCCCATTAATGGAATCGTGCGATACGTACTCTTGTTCTGTTGACTTTCTCTCAGCATGGGGTTTTCGAGTTTCATTCATGCTATTGCATTCATCATAGTTCATCACTTTTTGTTGCTAGGTAGTATTCCATTTGTTTATCCATTCAATTATTGATGAATGTTTGGGTAATTTCTTTCTTTTTTTTTTTTTTTTTTGAGATGGAGTCTCACTCTGTCGCCCAGGCTGGAGTGCAGTGGCACAGTCTTGGCTCACTGCAAGCTCCGCCTCCCAGGTTCACGCCATTCTCCTGCCTCAGCCTCCCGAGTAGCTGGGACTACAGGCGCCCGCCACCACACCCGGCTAATTTTTTGTATTTTTAGTAGAGACGGGGTTTCACTGTGTTAGCCAGGATGGTCTCGATCTGCTGACCTCATGAGCCACCGCATCGGCCTCCCAAAGTGCTGGGTGATTTGTTTTTCTAAGACCACCAGAGCGGGCACAAAAGAACCAGCGAGTAGGCAACAGTAGGAGCAAAACTGCAGGTTTATTTTGGTCACCTAAGGTGTGGGGAAGAGGTCTGTTGGATTCTGGCAAAGAAGGCCGACAGAGTCCCCCGGTGGGGCTCTCCTACAGAGTTCCTGCAGTCCTGACAACCCGACAGGAGTGGAGG
>NW_016856950.1:0-1790 GCF_001698545.2 Rhinopithecus bieti | reverse complement strand
CGTCGGTTGGTCATGAACTTGCCAGTGCGGATAGTTACCATGTCGTTCATCATGGCGATCTATCCTCAGACAGCCAGGGAAGAAAAAAGCTGATGATACTTTAAATGGTAATGAAGCTCCATAGCTGTAGAACCAACCATGCACATACTTCAGTTGAAGGTGATGCCAATATGAATAGTTATGGCCAAAGGTCGGCACGCGCTGTCATAACAACCACGTCAGAGATGCCCGGCTGTGAAAGGCTGCCCAATTTCAGATGTGTTACAAGTTTTTAGGACGGGCACGGTGGCTCACACCTGTAATTCCAGCACTTTGGGAGGCCAAGGTGAGCGGATCACTTGAGGCCAGGAGTTCAAGACCAGCCTGGCCAACATGGTGAATCCCCGTCTCTACTAAAAATACAAAAAATTTAGCCTGGCGTAGTGGCGGTCACCTGTAATCCCAGCTACTCCGGAGGCTGAGGCAGGAGAATCGCTTGAACCTGGGAGGCGGATCTTGCAGTGAGCCAAGATCATGCTGCTGCACTCCAGCCTGGGCAACAGAGAGAGACTCCACCTCAAAAAAAGTTTTTAAAATGTGCATCTTAGAATCAATGAAATACAGGTTTCTGGTTATGTGGGTGATGAGAACCCCATTTTATTTATCTGGGTGATCTTCCCACAGCATGTAGCTCAGTGCTTACATGGGATTTCAAAAATATTTGTTTTCGGAATGAAGCCAACAGTTAATCAATATATATATTTATTGAGCATTTACCAGGAACAAGATCTACTTGAAATGCATATTTGAAAACCCAAACCAATCCCTTTTTCTTAAAATAGTAATTTGATTCTCCTCATGCTTATTACATTTCTGTAGCTGTTCTTAGCCAAACTGAAATCTACTGCTATGTCAGTGGGCTTTTGTTTCTTTTCTGCTTGAGTAATAAACGCACCCAACTGCCCATCTTAGATTTTGGAGAGTTGCGCTCCCTCTCCTTGAGGGTGGAGTTTGAGCTTCTCTTTGAATCAGCCTCCTGTGTTTTTCTCCATCTCTTCTTCCCTTCCTGGCTGTGCCCTCGCCTTAGTTCCCACCAAAGGTCTACCTTTTGAGGTCTTTCTTCTAATATGTGCTTAGTGTTTCTCTCTTCAGATTTAAATACTCCCAGGTTTTGGGCTCAGTCCCCTGTATGCACCCCTGTTTCTTAAATCAGTTTCTTCCCAGCTGACTCTACAGAACACGTTCTTTCTGGGATGCTCTGGTAGAAAGAGGTCTGTGGAAATGCATGCAGCAAACAGCTCATTCCTTGCCCCCTCTTCTCATCATGCATGTAAGCATATTGAACACTCTGACAAGTCCTGTGTTAAGGAGGCCTGTCAAACTCAAAGATTTCCCAAACGCATTTCACCTTGAAGTCTTTTGCCACATTGTATTGATTCAGTGACACTTTCTTCCTCTCACATTTGAACATTTCTGAAATTGGGATGCATATTATAGCTGATCAGATAAGAACACAGTGGCCTGGTGCAGTGGCTCACATCTGTAATCCCAACACTTTGGGAGGCCGAGGCCGGGGGGGGGATCACTTGAGGTCAGGAGTTTGAGACCAGCCTGGCCAACATGGTGAAACCTCATCTCTACTAAAAATACAAAAAAATTAGCTGGGCGTGGTGGCAGGCACCTGTAGTCCCAGCTTCTCAGGAGGCTGAGGCAGGAGAATGGCATGAACCCGGGAGGTGACGGAGCTTGCAGTGAATGGAGATTGCGCCACTGCACTCCAGCCTGGGAGACAGAGTGAGACTCTGTCTCAA
>NW_016856949.1:0-1915 GCF_001698545.2 Rhinopithecus bieti | reverse complement strand
AACTAGCCGGGCATGGCAGCGTGCACCTGTAGTCCCAGCTACTTGGGAGACTAAGGCAGGAGAATGGCATGAACCCGAGAGGCGGAGCTTGTAGTGAGCTGAGATCGCGCCACTGCACTCCAGCCTGGGCGACAGAGCAAGACTCAGTCACAAAAAAAAAAAAAAAAAAAAAGAAAGAAATCCATATTGGTTAAATGATTATTTTCGGCCAGGCACGTGGTGGCTTATGCCTGTAATCCCAGCAGTTTGGGAGGCAGAGGCCGGCAGATGACTTGAGGTCAGCAGTTTGACACCGGCGTGGCCAACATGGTGAAATCCCGTCTCTACTAAAAACACAAAACTTAGCTGGGTGTGGTGGTGCACACTTGTAATCTCAGTTACTCGGGAGGCTGAGGCAGGAGAATCGCTTGAACCCAGGAGCCAGAGGTTGCTGTGAGCTGTGATCACACCATTACACTCCAGCCTGGGTTACAAGAGCGAAACTCCATTTCAAAAAAAAAAAAGTTTGGCTGGGTGCACAGTGGCTCACGTCTGTAATCCCAGCACTTTGGGAGACTGAGGCGGGCAGATCATGAGGTTGAGAGATCCAGACCATCCTGGTCAACATGGCGAAACCCCATCTTTACTAAAAAATACAAAAATTAGCTGGGTGTGGTGGTATGCACCTGTAGTCCCAGCTACTTGGGAGACTGAGGCAGGAGAATCATTTGAACCCGGGAGGCAGAGGTTGCAGTGAATCGAGATTGTGCCACTGCACTCCAGCCTGTCGACAGAGCGAGACTCTGTCTCAAAAAAAAAAAAGTTTATATTCAACAGTAAGTTAAGTAGGTTAAAGAATTATTCTAACATCCGTGTGCATACGTGTATATGTCATATGCCCAAGTTACGTAGAAAAGAATGAAAGTAACCCTGGCCTCAGATTTCTCCTTGGCAACACCACTACCAGAAGACAGAAGTGGGATCACAGAAAGCAGGGATGCAGGGTGACAGGCCGATCCTATAGCCTCGATTAGGAAGAGAATCGGAAACCATACCACTTGCTTATCTTTCTTGCAAAGAATACAAGCATACTTGAAGGTCCACCCCAGCTGAGAGGCGAATCAAAAGAAACTGTCAGGAATGAAGGTGTGGTGTAAAAAGGTTGTAGGTCTTCACTTATTCACTTCATGTCCAGACTCAGAGATGTGTTGGCTGGTGGGTTCCATCGCCCCTACAGCCTAACTCTACAAGCTTCCTTGCCCTTTCCCGGGACCAGGAAAGGAGGTGCAGCAAAACCATGCAGAGGCCGAGTGGTGGAGGTAAGGGACACAGGACAGGATCCCGCTTCCCGAGACGGAAGGAAGTAAATTCGGCTTCCTACTGACATTTTTTTAAAGGGAAGTTAAGAGATTAAGGGACTTTCCACCTCTTTTCCCCTGAGAAATCAGCGGCAAGGCCAACTGCAGGGCTGTGAGCGGGACAGAGGCTTTGTGCAAGGCGTCCAGGAGAAAGGCGAGCACCCAGAGGCTTCCCGCAGACGCACAGAACTGCGCATCTCCCCTCTGGCCCGGTAGTAAGGGGACGTCTGCATCCTCAGTCCCTCTCGCACACTGGGGAGGGCGACTGACGCTGGGGCGTCCGGGGGGTGACTTTGTGTCCTGGAGAGGGGCGGGGTGCGTGTACAGAGGGTGGCTTCTCTGGGGCGGGTGGGTGAGGCTCCTGCTAGACCGACCGGGTGGCCCCGAAAGGGCGCGGGGACCTCAGGGTGGGGGGCGCGGGCGGCCTTACCCCCGGGCCCGGTGGAGACGGTGACCTGCGCGTAGGTGGCTCCCGCGGCGGCCGCCGGGCCCGAGACGCCGTTGAGTGCGGCCACGCGCACGGTGTAGCGCGCTCCGGGCCGCAGGTGCAGCAGCGTGGCGGCTCGCTCCCGCAGCCC
>NW_016856948.1:0-1790 GCF_001698545.2 Rhinopithecus bieti | reverse complement strand
GGCCTTAAAACTATTTTTAAAAACAGTCCAGAAAGAAAGACAGTGTAAGAAGAAATGGATGGAGATGGTCTCTGCCTTACTTGTTGTAATAAAACACTTTATATAAAGGTAACAACAATCTGAAGATGGTAGACACTCTTATCTCCCCCTGCCCCACCATTTACAGATGAGGGAACTCAGGTTGAGAGATTAATTTGCTGAGACATACTAGAGCTGGAATAGGAAGCCGTATGTATCAGACTTTAAAATTCATCCATTTAATAACTTTCTTTTCTTGATTATTAGGATAGTAGACTAGGTTTCAGAAGAGAAATGCTAGGATACTTTTATGCATACACCAAAATATATTTTTATGCCAGTTTGGAGAAACATGAAATAACTGTTTTTTCCCTTTTTTTCAAGGATACCATCTCTAGTATCTTTCTATAGTCATAGGAAATTCATCTCTTTTGGCTGTATAAACTTTTGTTGAGTGGATCTACATGAATTATGTAATTAATTACCTATTAATGGATTAGGCTGTAGAAATACCTGGGCATTTCTTGAATATAATGGTAAGGTAAATTTCTAGCAGAATTGCTAGGTCAGAAGGTTTGTACATTTTGGTAGATAATGCCTAACTGCTCTCCAAAAAGTTCGCATCTACTTATAATCCCGTTACAGTTTTATGGGAAGGGGGGCAGCTTTTCAGTCTCGGAGATACTGGATGTTTTCATTTTTACATTTTTGTGAAATTAGATGAAAAGATAATACTTCGTTTTGATTTGCATCACTTAATTACGATTGAGCATACTTTTGTGTTAGAAATTTTTTCTCAGAATTGCTTACGTAGTCTATTTCTTAGTGACTTATAGCTCCTTTCATATTGGGTTATGTTTGACTATATTTTTTATTTAAAATTTTTTTTCGTATGGCACCCCAGAACTAAGCAGATGCCATTTATATTGCAAATGTTTTTCTACAGCTTGTTTGATATTTTAAAAATGTCCTTAAAATTTTTTCCCCTTTAGAGACAGGGTCTCACTGTTTTGGCTGGTCTTGAACTCCTGACCTCGAGTGATGCTCCTGTCTCAGCTTCCTGAGTAGCTGGCACTAGAGGTGGACACTACTGCACCCAGTTGTGTTTGATACTCTTAAAAAGACTATGTAGAAGGTTTTAATGAAGTATTTAAATGTACAAAGAAGTAAGTAAACACTTATTAACCACCCTGGTAATTAAGTAGGCCAGGTACAATGGCTTGCTTCTATAATCTCAGCACTTTGGGAGGCTGAGGTAGGAGGATTGCTTGAGGGTAGAAAATCAAGACCAGTCTTGGCAACCTGATGAGATCTCGTCTATACAAAATAATTAAAAACGATTAGCCAGGCATGGTGGCTTGCACCTGTAGTCCCAGCTACTCTGGAGGCTAAGACAGTAGATCACTTGAGCCCAGAAGTTGTTTGAGGCTGCATTGAGCTATGAGTGTGCTAGTAGAGCTGGACAACAGAGTAAAGCCCTGTCTCAAACAAACAAAAAAATTTAGGTCAGGTATGGTAGGTAGCTCATGCCTGTAATCCCAGCACTTTGGGAGGCTGAGGCAGGCGGATCAGCTGAGGTCAGGAGTTCAAGAATAGCCCGGCCAACATGGTGAAACCCTCTTTCTACTAAAAATACAAAAATTAGCTGTAAATCCCAGCTACTCAGGAGGCTGAGGCAGGAGAATCACTCAAACCCGGGAGGAAGAGATTGTAGTGAGCCGGAATCGTACCACTGCACTCCAGTCTGGGCAACAGAGCGAGACTCCGTCTCA
>NW_016856947.1:0-216 GCF_001698545.2 Rhinopithecus bieti | reverse complement strand
CAGCTGAAGGGTTCATATTTGATAGTTCAATTTCCTCAATCATGTGCAAGAAAAGTTCATGTGTTGAGAGATGCAGAGAAGAAAAAAACATAAAAAGGTGTGTGTGTGTGTGTGTGTGTGTGTGTGTTTCTCTCAATTGCTCTTTGTGGCCAGGATGTAGCAGGAAAAAAAAAAAAAAAAAAAAGATGGCTTTCTTGATGCTGCAGAGGGTGCAGA
>NW_016856946.1:0-1789 GCF_001698545.2 Rhinopithecus bieti | reverse complement strand
TCCCACCCTCCCTCCCTTCCTTCCTTCCTTCTTTAGACAGGGTCTTACTCTTTCTCCTGTCCAGGCTGGAGTGCAGTGGCATGATCACTGCTCACTGCAGCCTTGACCTGCCTAGCCTCAACCAATCCTCCCACCTCAGCCTCCCCCAGCAGCTGTGACTACAGGCATGTGACACCATGCCTGGTCAATTTTTTTTGTATTTTCTTTTAGAGACAGGGTTTTGCCACGTTCACCAGGCTGGTCTCGAACTTCTAAGCTCAAGAGATCCTCCCACCTCAGCTTCCCAAACTGCTGGGATTACAAGGGTGAGCTACCGTGCCTGGCCCTTCCTTGTTTCAGTATCTACAGGAGCTCCATCTCTTTTTCAGTGAGTTTTCAATCAGTGTCATTGTTTTGAAATTATTATTCACCCATTTTATTAGCCTTATCAAGTCATATTTCAACTCATATTATGCAAAAGTATGTCATGAATCATAGATATTTCTGCACACAAATACAACTTTCAGAGAAACTAAATTAAAGCTCACTGGCTCCTTTGTTTTTAGATACATGAGAATTCATGTTCTTTGTTATTGGCAAACAGAGTTGCCACTAGCCCTAGGCTTGTGGCTGGAAACAGAGCTAATTTATCCTTCTTTATCAGCTATGGTTTAGGGAATTGGAGGCTCTCACAAACAGATATTTATGTTTATCTCTAGCAATGACTCATTTGATTCCAGTGAAGGAGTCCCAAAAGCCAATCGGCTCAAGGAAAGGATGACCCATCCGAAGATCACTATCTGACTAGCAAGACTAATTTAGCCACTTTATGGTGGAAGTTGTGAATTGTCCAGAAGTTTTCTAAAGCACACGATGTCACTGGCTTGACTTTTCTGGCTGCCAAATTGCAAGAGCCAAGAGAGATGGCATGCTCCCAATAAACAGTTCTACAGCTGTTGAAAGGTCAAGTGGTTTAGCAAGTTCTTGTCTAAGAACAACTCTTCGCCTTCCAGTCTGCAGGGTCATTCTGGATCACAGGAAAATGCTCTGAGCTGAGCTGATTACTCTTGGGCAAATAGCGTTATGTTCCAAGTCTGCCTCTTGTCTCTGCTTGGAGGACGGAGAGCCACCACTTGCCAAGGAAGTTTTCGACCAGACTGTCAGTGCAAGGAACTCCAAGGACCCAAGGTGGGGCACATTAAGTCTCAGACAATACCAGAAAGTTCCTAAATTTGGAGAGAGCAAAAGCAGCATTCTTTTAGATCATCTCTAAGCTTTAAGGTCACCATCTCCTAGACTTCCTTTGCTATGAAGCCTACACAATGTTTTGCATCCCTAAAACAGCATTACACTTGGAATCTATAAAATAATTTTATCTACAACTGATATAAATGTGTGCAAGGATAAGGGTCACTTTTTCCCCTTCCCATTACTTCTTTTCAATAATCCTACAATTAAAAAAAAAAAAAAACAGAGGCCAGGTGCAGTGGCTCACACCTGTAATCCCATCACTATGGAAGGCCGAGGTGGGTGGATCACCTGAGGTCAGGAGTTCGAGACCAGACTGGCCAACGTGGTGAAACCCCATCTCTACTAAAAATACAAAAATTAGCCGGGCATGGTGGCATACACCTGTGGTCCCAGCTACTCAGGGGGCTGAGGCATGAGAATCACTTAAACCCAGAAAGCAGAGGCTGCTGTGAGCGGAGACTGTGCCACTGCACTCCAGCTTGGGCGACAGAGTGAGACTCCATCTCAACAAAAAAAAATTATATAACATATAATATATTTTATAATATATAATATGTAT
>NW_016856945.1:0-1788 GCF_001698545.2 Rhinopithecus bieti | reverse complement strand
AATAATCTGATTGTACCACTGCTTTAATAATTTTTTAAATGGCATCATTATTTGTATTTCCTCTCATAAGAATATAATAAAATGAAAATACCCATCAGAACAAATTTCAAACCCTCAAGTACCTGAAAAAAATGTCTTTTACGTAATTCATGAAGTTCTAAGGTTGTAATATATTCCAATAACATATTTTGGAAAACTCTTCTCCAGATAATATATATTATCTAGAAAATATTAAGATACGTAGTTGAAGGTCTGAAGAAAGTTCATTATCCTCACTGAGATCATTATTAAGGCAGGCTAATAAAATGAGGATCTGACTGACAAGCCACACATCACTACATTTTGGTCTTTTTTGTTATAATGAATATTTTTGTTTTATGGGAAAAAACCCACTACACACTTGCTTGTCAAGTATATCTTTAATTAACCAATTCCATCTTTTACTACACTAACACTGAATTTCAAATGTTCTTCTCAGAATGTTAGCATCTATTCTCCATATATCTCATGCCTTCCTAAGATGAATTATTTTCAAAATTATATTGATCTCCTAAGTGATCTTGGATCACTGCAACCTCTGCCTCCTGAGTTCAAGTAATCCTCCTTCCTCAGCCTCCCAAGTAGCTGGGACTACAGACATACACTACCATGCCTGGCTAATTTTTGTATTTTTTAGTAGGGACAGGATTTCACCATGTTGGCCAGGCTGGTCACTTCAAGTGATCTGTGTGCCTCAGCCTCCTGAAGTGTTGAGATTACAGGCGTGAGTCACTGCATATGGTCAGTTTTCACATATTTTGATGATGTTAGACTTTTCTTTCTCAGTGGAGAAATCGGCATCATCTAAGCTATTTTTCTGATCACTTTGTTTTATAAGATATAAACAAATAAATTGTGATAAATATATGCAGTGCCTTATGTTTAGCAATATCATAGAGAAAGATCTGCAAACGTGCACATGTGGACACACAGATACACGAACTTCAAATCTGAAAGAAGAAAATAATCTGATATTTTAAAATAATGCTGTGTTTTGTCATAGAACATGCTTTAAGGAAGCAGAGGATGATTAAAGTGTAAAAATGAAGTTGTCTAAAAGAAGAAAAGAATCCATTTTGAAAATTTTGCAGCCGGGCATGGTGGTAATCCCAGTACTTTGGGAAACCGAGGCAGGCGGACCACGAGGTCATGATATCGAGACCATCATGGCTAGCACAGTGAAACCCCATCTCTACTAAAAATACAAAAAATTAGCTGGGCGTGGTGGCATGTGCCTGTAGTCCCAGCTACTCACACGTAGGTACTCAAGGCAGGAGAATTACTTGAACCTGGGAGGTGGAGGTTGCAGTGAGCCGAGATCAGACACTGCACTCCAGCCTGGACAACAGAGTGAGACTCCGTCTAAAAAAAAAAAAAATGTGTTATAAGTGTGTAGTAGAAGAAAGAGAGCAAAATATTCACTGAAATACACAAAATGTTTTCACCTATTGAATCTATAACAACTTCAGAGAGTGTCAGAGCAGTCATTTAATTAAAACACCACCTATACTCTCAGAATATTCCTAATGTCCAGATCAAATTTTACAAATGAAAGAGAACCAGATGACCCTCATAGACTGTTACAAAATGCAATTTACATTGTGCAAATAACTTACTAAAATCAGTGATTATGACAATATTTCCAATAAAAAAGAAAGTTAACATTCAAATAGAAATAGGTTCTTTACACATTTATGTTTCTTTATCATTCAAACCTGTGACCATGTGATTCTCTAAAACTGAATATTA
>NW_016856944.1:0-1914 GCF_001698545.2 Rhinopithecus bieti | reverse complement strand
ATCCTTCCTTCCTTCCTTCCTTCCTTGTTCCTTCCTTCCCTTTCTTCTTTCCTTCCTTTCTTCCTTTTGTTCTAAAGATAACTGTGTAACTTCATTGAACGCATTGGAAAAAACAGAAGAGTTACTATTTTTTTTTAAAGTTCATTAATCCAGTTATCCTAAAAGTGACCCCCATAGAAACTTTAGTTTATGAAATTGAGAACTCTATCCATTAACACCATAGTCTAGTAAATGTGTTTTGGACTAGCCTCTGTTATATCAACACCTTGCCTTCCAAGAGATATTTAGCAGCAATTGGAAGATTTCTTTGAAACTAGTATAGTCTTTAATATTTTTGTCTTCATCATTCATTTTGCCAAACTAGTATATTGTTAATAAATACTTGCCCCTTCCAGAGAAGAATCCAAAAAGGCTTAACTGCACATTTATTATATTCATTCCTAATTTTGAGGCTGTTCAATTTGACCCATGTAGAATCAACTATTTCATTAATTTAGTATTTCAAAATCTTTATACATATGTCTTTGTTATTTGTATGAGTTAGGTTACCTTAGAGCACAAACTACAGATTATGTCCCACAAAATGAACCAAATACACCTCTCCTAGCCTATCAGAAATATAGCATTTCTTCCTGGTACCTCCTACGGAAGTTCAAAGCAGCATATTTACTGGCAAATAGTTTCTTATGATTTATTTGCTGATCTTGGCACAATTATGCACAAACCTTTTGAGTAATCTCTGTGCCAAGCAACATGAGATTTAGTAATTGGATTAAATCAATTGGTAAGCACCTCAAGAACTGGGACTTAGGACAAATTACTCAAACTCTGAGACACTTGGAATTTAGGAAATTACAGGGACAATAACTTGCTGTTATTGTTACCAGAAGTGTCTTAAATATATCAGTAAATCATATCAGGACAAACTATGTACTAAAAAGTTACATATATAGATGTATGTCTAAGTATATGCATATATACGAGTATTAAAAATATATAAATATGATTACACTATAAATATACCTAAATCTTTATATCTTATAGTAGAAAATACCCTAATTAATAGCTTAAGGATTAAACATGAAAAATTGCTTTTAAATGTAAAAAAAAAAATTATGTGAAGTTGTATCACTTTGAAATATATTTGGTAAATGGTATAAAACATAGATTTGTAAAATGTGGACTTTTTATTGTTTAGAAAAATATTCATTTTTTATGACAGTATATAAGTAACTGCTATGATATGTAGGGAGTTAAGAATGTTTGAAGCACATAATACTTATTTCACCAAAAATCACCTTAATGATTGACAACAATTTTCATCCATTTCGGCAGTCTTTGCAGAAAGAATAAAAACCAAAGATGTGTAGCAATAGAACTGTGCTGTTACTTATACCAGCAGTCACCTGAAAAGAGTCTGGTTCAATACTGACAGGGAAAGTCACCGTCTTGGCTTTCACAGCCCACTGGTCCCACTGAGACATTTTTGTAAGGATAGATAAATAAGCTTTTTCAGGAGACAGTTAACAATCATACACTTCGCCCCTAATTCTAAAATTAGCGGATTCTCTTCCTAACCTGAGTCTCTAGCTCTACCATATAATGAACTACGAAAGATAATAAATTATATTACAGATTGGACCTCAGTATTCCAGAAAGACAGAAAGGAGAGGGATTCTAAGACTAATAAGTCTCAACATAGCATGTATCTGTGAAAAATTTAGTAGCTAGGAAAGACATATTGCCGTTAATCAAGGACATATAGTGAAGCCAGTGGAATGAAATTAATCTGTTTCTCCTTTTTTTTTTTTTTTACATGCCCTCTAGCAACATTTTACCTTTGGGTTATATGGCATGATTGATCTTGCAGTTTAGTAGATATCTTCCAAACAAAACAAGAATCAATTGAAGTAA
>NW_016856943.1:0-201 GCF_001698545.2 Rhinopithecus bieti | reverse complement strand
CCCTTTCTCCTTCCTCCTTCCTCCTTCCTCCCTTTCTCCTTCCTCCTTCCTCCTTCCTCCCTTTCTCCTTCCTCCTTCCTCCTTCCTCCCTTTCTCCTTCCTCCTTTTCTCCCTTCCCTCTTCCTTTCTCCTTCCTCCTTCTTCCTTCCTCCCTTTCTCCTTCCTCCCTTTCTCCTTCCTCCCTTTCTCCCTGTCTCCTTT
>NW_016856942.1:0-201 GCF_001698545.2 Rhinopithecus bieti | reverse complement strand
CCATTCGAGACCAGACGAGACCAGACCAGACCAGATTAAACCAGACGAGACCAGACCAGACCAGACTAGACCAGACGAGACCAGACCAGACCAAATCAAACTAGACGAGACCAGACGAGTCCAGACTAGACCAGATCAAACCAGATGAGACCAGACCAGACCAGACCAGATCAAACCAGACCAGACCAGACCAGACCAGAC
>NW_016856941.1:0-1205 GCF_001698545.2 Rhinopithecus bieti | reverse complement strand
GTGGGTTCTGGGACAGGGTGGAGGTGGGTTCTGGTACAGGCAGGAGGTGGGTTCTGTAACAGAAAGGAGGTAAGTTCTGGAACAGGGAGACGGTGGCTTCTGGAACAGGGAGGAGGTGGGTTGTGGGACAGAGTGGAGGTGGGTCCTGGGACAGGATGGAGATGGGTCCTGGTACAGGGAGGTGGTGGGTTCTGGAACAGGAAGTAGGTACGTTCTGGAACAGGGAGGAGGTGGGTTCTGAGACAGGTTGGAGGTGGGTTCTGGGACAAGGAGGAGGTGGGTTCTGGGTCACGGACCAGGTGGGTTCTGGGATAAGGATGAGAAATGAATTCTGGGACAGACATGAGGTGGCTTCTGGGCCATGTTAGAGATAAATTCTGGGACACAGAAGAGGTGGGTCTGGGACAGAGACAGATGGATTGTGGGCGGGCCATCCCACTCTATGCTCCCAGAACCCACCCATGCAGTTTCCCTGGCGCCCCTAACACATCCCGTAGCCACTGTTAGCTTGTCTCCCCCAGGTCTTAGCTCAAACGTCACCTCCTCCAAGCAACCTCCTTGGGGCCTCCATTCGCAGCTCATGAGTCCCCTAGTCAGACAACCGTCCTGCCTGTACTTCCCCTCCTAAACCCTACCCGGGGGTGAGGGTTCCCTCCCGCTAGACGGTGGCTCACTGAGGTCAGGACCCGCTAGACGGTGGCTCACTGAGGGCAGGACGGGCCTGAGCGCTCACCGCGCACGCTCAGCGCAGCAGGCAGGGACGGGGACCCAGGCTGGCCCATCATTACTGTACTGAGCGAATGAGTTTTCCATGAGACTAAGAATCTGGTTTGATTTGCGGTTTCATTCCAAGTGCCTGAAGGCTTCAGAAGTCCATGTTGAGTCCATCAATAAAGGAAAGAAGGCGTTAGGGCGAGAGGAAGTGAGGTCGCGGGGAAGTGAAAGAGAATGAAAAGGAGGAAATGGAGACGAGGGCGACTCAGAGAGGAACAGAGAGACAGAGGGAGGGAGAACAGAGAAAGAGCGAAAAACGAAAGAGCGGAGGAAGCGACGCGAGTCTTTCTTAATGAATGACTGCACACTCGTCGCCGCCTGCGCGCACCCTCGGGCTGGGCGGGCGCTGCGTCTCGGGGCGCAGTGCCAGGACCCTCCGGAGCTGCGGCGGGCCCGGCCTTGGGTCGTCTACCGCAGGGCGAGCGCAGGTG
>NW_016856940.1:0-1173 GCF_001698545.2 Rhinopithecus bieti | reverse complement strand
CTCCTCACTGAAGAGAAACGTGGAACTCTGTGAGTTGCATTCACACATCACAATGCAGTTTCTCAGAAGGCTTCTTTCCAGTTTCTGTCTGAGGATATTTCCTTTTTCAACGTAGCCCTCAATGAGCTCTCAGATATCACTTTGCAGAATCCACGACAACAGAGATAGCAAACTCTTCCAAGAAGGGAAGGGTGGAACACTGCGTGAATAAGTCACACATCAGAAAGCAATCTCTCAGAAAGCTTATCTCTAATTCTTATCTGAGGATATTTCCTTTTTCACCATGGGACCCAAAGGGCTCCCAAATATCACTTTGCAGATTCCACGAAAAGAGTGATACCAAACTGCTCCCTGAGGATTACGTTGGAACTGTGTGAGAAGAATTCGCAGATCACAGAGATGTTTTTCAGAAAGCATCTTTCTCCGTTTTAACTGATGATATTTCCTTTATCAGCATTGGCCTCAATGCGATCCAAAGTAGCCCTGCTCGGGTTCCTCAAACACAGTGTTAGTGGCCTGCTCCATGAAACATAAGTGTAACTCTGTGAGATGAAAACACACATCACCAAGAAGTTCCTAAGAAAGCTTCTTTCTAGTTTACATTTGACGATATTTCCTTTGTCACCATTAGCTTCATTTCGCTAGGAACTATCCCATTGCAGATTTCAAGAACACTGTGTTAGCTAACCCCTCACTGAAGAGAAACGTGTAACTCTGAGAGTTACATTCACACATCACAAAGCAGTATCACAGACGGCTTCTTTCCAGTGTGTGTCTGAGGATATTTCCTTTTTTACCATAGCCCTCAATGGGCTCCAAGATATCACTTTGCAGAATCCACAACAACAGTTTTAGCAAACTGTTCCAAGAAGGGAAGGGTGGAACTCTGCGTGAAGTCACACATCTGAAAGCAATCTCTCGGAAACTTTCTCTCTAGTTATTATCTGAGGACATTTCCTTTTCACCATGGGCCCCAAGGGCTCCCAAATATCACTTTGCAAATTCCACGAAAAGAGGGTTAGCAAACTGCTTCATGAGGACTACGTTGTAGATCTGTGAGATAAATTCACAGACCACAGAGAAGTTTTCAGAAAGCATCTTTCTCGTTGTTAACGGATGATATTTCCTTTACCAGCCTAGGCCTCAATGCAATCCAAAGTAGCCCTTCTCAGG
>NW_016856939.1:0-1174 GCF_001698545.2 Rhinopithecus bieti | reverse complement strand
AGCAAGACCCAGATCATCCAACTGGGCTGATCCTGAGATGAGATCAAGCTGCTGCTGACGACGACACCCCTGTTCTGGTCACTCCAGAGGCTGACCAGTGTATGCATGGCTGAAGCTCGAGGGGACGACAAGCCCTGCTCTAGTCACACACTGGAAGCTGACGAGTCTACCCACAGCTGAAGCTTGAGGACTAGTCAAGCAAGTAAATGTGGTTAGAAATCTTAAGAGTAGTAGTTTTCCAGCCAGGCGCGGTGGCTCACGCCTGTAATCCCAGCACTTTGGGAGGCTGAGGCGGATGGATCACAAGGTCAGGAGATCGAGACCATCCTGGCTAACACCGTGAAACCGGTCTGTACTAAAAATACAAAAAATTAGCCGGGTGCGGTGATGGGCACCTGTAGTCCCAGCTAGTCCAGAGGCTGAGGCAGGAGAATGGCGTGAACCCAGGAGGCGGAGCTTGCAGTGAGCCAAGATCGCGCCACTGCACTCCAGCCTGGGCCACAAGAGAGAGAGTCCGTCTCAAAAAAAAAAAAAAAGAACTTGTATTTATAAAGGCCAGTAGTGGTCGCTCATGCCTGTAATTCCAGTCCTTTTGGAGGCCAAGTCGGGTGGATCACCTGAGGTCGGGAGTTCAAGACCAGCCTCACCAACATGGAGAAACCCCGTATCCAAAAAAAGACAAAATTAACTAGGCATGGTGGTGCATTCCTGTAATCACAGACTTTCAGGAGGCTCAGGCAGGAGAATCTCTTGAACCGAGGAGGTGGAGGTTGTGGTGAGCCATGATCATGCCATTGCACTCCAGCCTAGGCAATAAGAGCGAAACTCCTTCTCCAAAAAAAAAAGACTTATACTTCTAATCAAACCACCTGCTCAATTTGTGACTCAGGAAATAACTAACCTTATATATGCTATAACCCCAAGTTTTCACCTGATGAATAATTTTACCTCTCCTTGTTAAGAACATTCAGTCAACTATAGAAGCAATTGTAACCAGGCAGACTACCACTCAGCTAATAGCTCTATATAAATATCAGCCTGTGTCTAAAGAAGAAAACCTGCTCTTTCATGAAGAATCAAGTAATAGTGGTGGTTTCTATTAAAATCTTATTTATAAAAAGCAGCAAAGGGAGAAAACTGAGGCAGAAATTTAAAAAATCAATCTGCATTCATT
>NW_016856938.1:0-1532 GCF_001698545.2 Rhinopithecus bieti | reverse complement strand
GAGATGGAGTCTCACTCTCTCACCCAGGCTGGCATGCAGTGGCATGATCTCAGCTCACTGCAAGCTCCACCTGCCGGGTTCACGCCATTCTCCTGCCTCAGCCTCCCAGTTGGCTGGGACTACAGGTGCTCGCCACCATGCCCGGCTATTTTGTGTGTGTATGTGTGTGTGTGTGTATTTTTTAGTAGAGACGGGGTTTCACCATGTTAGCCAGAATGGTCTCGATCTCCTGACTTCGTGATCCTCCTGCCTCGGCCTCCCAAAGTGCTGGGATTACAGGCGTGAGCCACCGTGCCTGGCCATTTTCTTTTCATTTTTTATAGAGATAGGGTTTCCCTGTATGGCCCAGGCTGGTCTCAAACTCTTGGCCTCAAGCGATCCTCCTGCCTCTGCCTCCAAAAGTGCTGAGATTACAGGTGTGAGCCACTGCACACCTAGATATCTGCCCTACAAGATAATTTTAAAGAGACATTTAACATTTAACTTTAAAAGATATTTGGCATTTTCAAGAAGATATCTTAGGAAAAATATATCGCATACATAGAGTCGTAAAATTGTATTTAAATATAAATCACCATAAGTAATCACTGTTGTTTGTCATTTGGGGAAAACAAAGTAAGGTAGTAGAATCACAAATAATTGCTCCTTTGAGAATCAGATGAAGATATAAAAACTTACTGTATTTCCAAATCAGAAAGTGAAGTGACTTCACAAGCAATTAATAGCACTCAGTCTATTTTAAGTTATAGAGCAGGGAAATGAACCTATAATGACGTAATAAAGGCAAACATTAAATACAAAGTCCAAAAATATGGATGAAATAATTGGATTAGTAAAGTAGCATACATATCCTTTATACAAAAATGTATGACTGGGATGACCAAGAAGTTTCCCTTGAACTGCCAATTAATGATCACCTGCTACATTGCAGACCTCATACCAAGGCTTTTATGTTCATAATTTCTAAACTTGACAGCATCCCTGTAAGGTAGATATTTTATAGGCATGATATATAATACATAAGGGAATGAAGAGAACTTCAGAGATATTAAGAGAAATGAAGAGACCTGCTGGAAATCACACAAATTGTAAGTGACACACATACACAGGTACACACACATTCACACAGGGAATCAGGATGAATATGCACAAACACAATAGTACTCAGAATCAGACAAGTATCACACAAACAGTGGCATGGCAGCTTCCTGGTTCCATAAGCTTGGGCGATTAACTAGACATTTCTATTTCTGAATTTCAATCCAATATTGGGAATGAATACTGTACAAGTGTCAAATTTCTTGCTAGTACTATCTTCTCCATCAACCCTGGTGCAAAGTGAATCTTAACAAATGCTGTTGTCCCTTATTTCATTTAATCTAATTCATCTCCTTTTTATGCCTCACTTTCTTTTTATTTATTTATCATTATACTTTACATTCTAGGGTACATGTACACAACGTGCAGGTTTGTTCCATATGTATACATGTGCCACATTGGTGTGCTGCACCCATTAACTCATCATCTACATT
>NW_016856937.1:0-1171 GCF_001698545.2 Rhinopithecus bieti | reverse complement strand
AGGTTGCCTGTTTACTATACTGATAGTTTCTTTTGCTGTGCCTAAACTCTTTAGTTTAATTAGATCCTATTTGTCAATTTTGGCTTTTTTTTGCCCTTGCTTTTGGTGTTTTAGTCATGAAGTCTTTGTCCATGCATATGTCCTGAATAGTACTGACTATGTTTTCTTCTAGGATTTTATAGTTTTAGGTCTAACATTTAAGTCTTTAATCCATCTTGAATGAATTTTGTATAAGGTGTAAGGAAGGAGTCCAGTTTCAGTTTTCTGCATATGGCTAGCCAGTTTTCCCAACACCATTTATTAAATAGGGAATTCTTTCCCTATTGCTTGTTTTGTCAGGTTTGTCAATGATCAGATTGTTGCAGATGTGTGCCATTATTTCTGAGGCCTCTCTTCTGTTCCACTGGTCTCTCTCTCTATATATTTTGGTACCAGTACTATACTGTTTGGGTTACTGTAGCCTTGTAGTATAGTTTGAAGTCAGGTAGTGTGATGCCTCCAGCTTTGTTCTTTTTTTTTTTCTTAGGATTGTCTTGTCTATATGGGCTCTTTTTTGGTTCCATATGAAATTTAAAGTAGTTTTTTTCTAATTCTGTGAGGAAAGTCAATGGCAGCTTGATGGAGATAGCATTGAATCTCTAAATTACTTTGGGCAGTATGGCCATTTTCACAATATTAATTCTTCCTATCATGAGCATGGAATGTTTTCCATTTGTTTGTGTTCTGTCTTATTTCCTTGAGCAGTGGTTTGTAGTTCTCCTTGAAGAGGTCCTTCACATCCCTTGTAAGTTGATATCACCACTGATCCCACAGAAATACAAATGACCATCAGAAAATACTAGGAACATCTCTGCACAAATAAACTAGAAAATCTAGAAGAAATAAATAAATTCCTGGACACATACACCCTCCCAAGGCTAAACCAGGAAGAAGTCCAATCCCTGAATAGACCAATAACAAGTTCTGAAATTGAGGCAGTAATTAATAGCCTACCAACCAAAAAAAAAAAAAAAAAAAGCCCAGGACTAGAAGGATTCACAGCCAAATTCTATGAGATGTAAAAGAGGAGCAGGTGCCATTCCTTCTGAAACTATTCCAAAGAATAGAAAAAGAGGGGTTCCTCCCTAACTCATGTTATGAGACCGGCATTATTCTGATACTAAAACCTGTC
>NW_016856936.1:0-1532 GCF_001698545.2 Rhinopithecus bieti | reverse complement strand
ACGCTCCGTGGGCGTGGGCCCCTCCCGGCCGGGAGTGGGATATATTCTCCTGGTGTGCCCATTTGCTTAAAGCGCAGTATTGGGGTGGGAGTTACCCGATTTTCCAGGTGTTGTGTGTCTCAGTTCCCCTGGCTAGGACAAGGGATTCCCTTCCCCCTTGCGCTTCCCAGGTGAGGCGATGCCTCGCCCGCCTTCAGCTCTCGCTGGTCAGGCTGTAGCAGCTGACCAGCACTGATTGTCCGGCACTCCCTAGTGAGATGACCCCAGTACCTCAGTTGAAAATGCAGAAATCACCGGTCTTCTGTGTCGCTTGCGCTGGGAGTTGGAGACTGGAGCTGTTCCTATTCGGCCATCTTGCTCCGCCCCAACCAGTGAAGTTTATTAAAGGCCCAAGGACTCTTTAGTCAGGAGCTGGTGAATCCTGGCAGGTCTAGGTCTCTCCCTTCAGGGCTGGAATCAGGGGCTTTAAGTATCTGCTTGATTGTACTGTGCCTGAGCTGGTACCCAACTTGCAAGACAAAGTCCCTGTTACTCTTTCCTCTCCTTTCCTCAAGCAGAAGGGGCCTCCCCCCAAGGTCACCACAGCTGGTTATGTGGTGGTCTCAGCTGCAAGCAGCACAGTACTGGATCTTACTCCCTGCTTGTGGCAAGTACTGCCTGGCTACTGGTGATGTTTATTCAAGGCCCAAGGGCTCTTTAGTCAGCAAATGATGAATTGTGCCAGGATTTGGTCCTTCTTTTTGGGGCAGTGGGTTCCCTTCTTGCTCAAGGCAGGTTTCAAAATATCATCCAGGACTTAAGGCCTGGAATAGAGGTTCCAGGGCTCTTCTTCATGCTTCATTTTACTGTGGCTGAGCTAGTATGTAAGTTGCAAGACAAAGTCCTCTTTACTCTCCCCTTGTCTCCTCAAGCAGAGGGAAGGAGTCTCTCCCAGAGCTGCAAGTTATGAGTTGTGCTGCCTGTAGTTAGGGGACAGGTGATGCAAGCACTCCCCTAGCAACCCCAATAAGGCACTCAATGGGTCCTGTGCACCCCAAGTTCACTGGCTTGGATCCCAGCACAGCACCAGGCCAAGAGTTGTCCAGGAATTGCAGTTTTTATGGCCTGCCTTTCAAATTTATTTAGGACTCCAGAGCACTTTAGTCTGTGGTGGCAAGGTTTGCTGGAACTCAGGTTCTGATCACAGGGATGGACGATTTCCCTCTGGCTGGTGATTTGCTTTGATGCGACCCCCAGAGCAAATGCCAGAGAAAAGGCAAGTAGGCAAGGCAAAAAAAACTTTATTTACAAACCAACCTGAGGGAGGGGCGAGGTTCACTGGTCTTCGGCTGACGAAGTCGCCCCTGCGTTCTCAGAGGAGGTTCCTGGGTCCCGCGCAGGAGGAGGGGCCCAGGAAGTTCGCTCCGGCGTTCTCAGAGGCGGTTCCTGGGTCCCGCTTACGAGGAGCTGCTGAGGAAGTTTGCGCTGGCGCTGTCAGGCGAGGTTCCTGGGTCCGGCTCGGGAGGAGTGGCCAAGGAAGTTCGCGCTTCTCC
>NW_016856935.1:0-1175 GCF_001698545.2 Rhinopithecus bieti | reverse complement strand
TATTTCTTTCTTTTGCCTGATTGCCCTGGCCAGAACTTCCAGTACTATGATGAATAGGAGTAGTGAGAGAGGGCACCCTTGTCTTGTGCTGGTTTTCAAAGAGAATGCTTCCAGCTTTTGCCCATTCAGTATGGTACTGGCTTTGGGTTTGTCATAAATAGCTCTTATTATTTTGAGATATGTTCCATCAATACCTAGTTTATTGAGAGTTTTTAGTGTGAAGGGGTGTTGAATTTTATTAAAGGCCTTTTCTGCATCTATTGAGATAATCGTGTGTTTTTTGCCATTGGTTCTGTTTATATGATGGATTATGTTTATTGATTTGTGTATGTTGAACCATCCTTGCATCACAGGGCTGAAGCTGACTTGATCGTGGTGGATAAGCTTTGTGATGTGCTACTGGATTTGGTTTGCCAGTATTTTATTGAGGATTTTCGCATCAATGTTAATCAGGGATATTGGCCTGAAATTTTATATTTTTGTTGTGTCTCTGACAGGTTTTGATATCAGGATGATGCTGGCTTCCCAAAATGAGTTAGGGAGAAGTCCCTCTTTTTCTATTGTTTGGAATAGTTTCAGAAGGAATGATACCAGCTCCTCTTTGTACCTCTGGAAGAATTTGGCTGTGAATCTGTCTGGTCCTGGGCTTTTTTTGGTTGGTAAGCTATTAATTACTGCTTCAATTTCACACTTGTTATTGGTCTGTTCAGGGATTTGACTTCTTCCTGGTTTAGACTTGGGAGGGTGTATGTGTCTTGGAATTTTATCCATTTCTTCTAGATTTTCTAGTTTATTTGTGTAGAGGTGTTTATAGTATTCTCTGATGGTAGCTTGTATTTCTGTGGGATGAGTGGTGATATCCCCTTTATCATTTTTCATTGTGTTTATTTGATTCTTTTCTGTTTTCTTCTTCATTAGTCTGGCTAGTGGTCTATTTTGTTAATCTTTTCAAAAAACCAGCTCCTGGACTCACTGATTTTTTGAAGGGTTTTTTGTGTCTCTATCTCCTTGAGTTCTGCTCTGATCTTAGTTATTTCTTGTCTTCTGCTAGCTTTTGAATTTGTTTGCTCTTGCTTCTCTAGTTCTTTTAATTGTGATCTTAGGGTATTGATTTTAGATCTTTCCCGTTTTCTCCTGTGGGCAATTTAGTGCTATAAATTTCCCTCTAAACACTG
>NW_016856934.1:4102-7231 GCF_001698545.2 Rhinopithecus bieti | reverse complement strand
GCAGAAATAATAGGCAAATAATTATTAAAATGCACAGCATAATTTTAATAATTTACTGTTTTCTCCAATGTTTTCTAACCTGAACCCCAGATATTATTTTACTTCTGTTGAAATCATATGGTGAAGCTATATAAAATTGCAGAAAGGCAGGCTAATGAAATTTACCCTAAATGTGTCCAAAATTAAAGTTTAGAGAAAGTAAGAAAGTCCCATTTATAAGCACAGTATTTTTATTCCATTCCTTCTATATAAGAATTATATGAATATCTCTGATGGCTGAGGTTCAGAGACAATGACTAAATCTAATTTTGCAAATAACTGCAACCATCTGAAGGAGAACATTGACTTCTCTTCTGCTGTCAAACTCTTGTCCTTTTTCTTCCCTTTCTCTCTCCCACTGGCGTTGTCAGAATTATTTTGCTTTTCCTTGCCACTCTTATGCAGTGTTTACATATATACAGTGAAGTAAAGAAATCATTCTATTGGTATTTTACATCTCCATGTTTTAACCCCTCATAGATTATTAGCTCATTTTTGGCAGGTAGCATGTCTTATCCACTTAAATTTTCCTGTTCTTTAGCTCAATATCTGGCACATATTAACACATTACATGTTATTAAATAAATGCAATGATCAATTACAATAAAATAAACCACACAAAATAAAGGCAGAGAGGAGATATAAGATTTATTCTGCTATAATCTTGGTGTGGGAAAAGGGCTGCTAAGCATCACTCAAAATCCAAATGCAATCAAATATGTACAATTTGGTTATATAATTTTTCTAAAAATTTGCCTGACACAAAATGCAATTAAAAAATCGTGAGAAATGTAGACCTGCACCACATAACAATATTTCAGATAATGACCACTTATTTAATGGTGCTTCCCATGAGATTATTATACCGTATTTGTAGAGTACCTTATCTTGGTTTGGATATGTTTAGGAACACAAATGCCAAGTGTAACATATGCTACAGTTGCATACAACACTGTGTTGTCACAGGCTGCACAGGTGTGTAGCCCAGAAACAAAAGGCTACAATATACAGCTCAGGTGTGCACTGTGGGCTGTGCCTTTCAACTTAGGTATGCTCTCTCCGAGACTATTGCTGGAAATTGAGAGAAGAGAGAGGCCGAGAGGAAAGCTAACTAGTTTATTAGGGTGTACACCTGCTCAGAGGATTGACATCCAGAAAATCTGAGCACAGAAAAAGCAGCTACATTTCAAGCAGTTTGTGGCAGGAATTGTGTGATGCAGGAAGTAGGCTTATAGAAGCAAGAACAAAGGCAGTAAATTATCTGAAACAATTTTATTTCATGATTGCAACATGGTTGACATTTGAAGAAGAACAGGCCTGCAGCTTATGCTTATCTACCAGATGACCTTGCAGCTGCAAGATAAGAAAGGCAGGAATTCATAGGGCCTGCAAACTATATGGGAACGATATAAGGTTTGTCTTACTACTTCAAAAGAAAGGCAGGCAGTTAATATTCTTTAACTTCTACTTTGGGGGCTGTCTATGGCATAACAATTTACTACAGCTTAACTTTTAATTTTCTTTAATTTTCCCATTTCAGGATGATTGCCCAAGGACCAAAGGATCTAAGGATGCATTCCTCTGGAGGTGTTCTCAGCACAAAATTGTGTAAGTAGCCTCTTAAAGAGCTAATGTTAACACATTAAAAGAAAAAAATTGAAAACGTAAGGAAAAAAAAAAAATAAAAGCATTCTTGAAGAACAAGTCCAAACAATTTGATTGTAAAATGAGCACAACAGAAAATACAGATACCATTGCTCTCCTAGCACATCTGGAGGAAATAATGAAAAGTTTTGCCTCACCTGAACTTTTGGAGGCAGTTGTTACCCATTCTCAGATGGGCTGAAACTGTGGTAATTCTTCCAGAAAAACGCTTGGATGCACCTATGTATATGGATATGTGTGTATATTTGTATATATATTTATGAAAATGATCACAGATTTTTATTCCCAGCAATCTCCCTTCTAAGATGCCTGAGGTGATGAAGAGGGAGCAGTCCAGGAAAAGCAATCAATGACAAGTCACTCCAGGCAACATAGTCAATAAGCAAGCTAGTCCAACGAAATAAGTTGAGTACTGAGTCAATCCAGGGAACACAGCTGATAAACCAATTAATCCAGGAAAAAATGTCAATGATCAATCACTTCAGAGAAAACAGTTGAGTACCAAGTCAATGCAGGGAGCAAAGTTGATGACCTAGTGATTTCAGGGCACCCAGTTAATTGCCAAGTCAGTCCAGGGAAATGAGTGAATCCAGGGGATGCAGTCAAGGACCAAGTTAATCCAGGGAACAAAGGGAAAGAGTTGAGCATTGAGTCAGTCCAAGGACACAGTCAATGACTGCATTAATCCAGAAAAACCACTCAGTGACCAATCAATCCAGGAAAAAAAGCCAATGATCAATCAATCCAGGGAAAACAGTTGAGTACTGAATCAATCCAAGGAAATTAGTCAAGTATCAAGTCAATCCAGAGAACACAGTTGATTACTGTGTTGGTGTAGTTAAAACAGTAGATGACTAAATGAGTCCAGGAAAAATAGTTGACTACTAAGTCATGTCATGACACACAGTTGTAAAGGAATCAGTGTAGGGGATACAGTTAACTACTGAGTCAGTCCATGAGAAAACAAAAGTTTGCTGTTTTCATAAACTCAGAATGAATAGGCACAAACTATTGGTTCACAGAATATACATAATTCTATTAAAAATATGATGAATGAACAAAATCTTCAAGTCAGTCCAGGGAAAAGCGCTGAGTACCAAGTCAATCCAGGTAACACAGCTGATAATTACATCAATGCAGGCAAGGAAGAGAGTCACATACAAAGTCAACGCAGGGGAAAGGATTGAGCACCAAGTCAGTTCAGGGGAAAGAGTTCAGCATGAGTCAATCCAGGGAACACAGTCAATGACTGAGTTAATCCAGGAAGAAGACTCAGTGACCAGTCAGTCGGGGAAAACAGTTGAGTACTGCATCATTCCAGGGAATAGAGTTGAGTATCAAGTCAATCCAGGGAACATAACGGATAACTATGTTAAAAAAAAAAAAAAAAAAAAAAAAAAATTGAAAAAAAAGCAAAAAAAAAAA
>NW_016856934.1:0-684 GCF_001698545.2 Rhinopithecus bieti | reverse complement strand
AAAATACAAAAAATACAAAAAATAAAAATAAAAAAATTAGCTAGGCGTGGTGGCGGATGCCTGTAGTCCCAGTTACTCGGGAGACTGAGGAGGGAGAATGAAGTGAACCCAGGAGGCGGAGCTTGCAGTGAGTCCAGATTGCAACACACACTCCGCCCTGGGCGACAAAGCAAGACTCCATCTCAAAAACAACAACAACAACAACAACAACAACAACAAACACACACAGCAGTAATAATTAACACATTAATTTTTAATACAGGTTACATCCATGTTACAGTGTTTATGCATGTTTTAATCTGTTACAACAAGGTGTCTTGCAAAAAAAATTCGTCGTTGTTAAGTTGTATTAAAATTGGTGACAATGTCTTCTTGATATAACATATAGTTGATGCACTTAGTTCTTTAATAATTTAAAAGTTATCAACAATTTAATTATATTTAATTGATCAAGTTATTAGTAACCACTATTTAATAATTATGTTATGTAATACATATTCATATTTAAAATATAATGATTACATTAATACATTTTGAATAAACTCTATGTTTCTTAAGGATGTTTGTGTGTTTAACGAAAAGAAAATCACTGAAAGTAAGTTTTGGGCAGCTAGAATTTTACTTTTGTTGATAGGAACTATAAAAACCAAAAATCTATTCAGATATGAGAATTGGATCTAAGCA
>NW_016856933.1:0-1170 GCF_001698545.2 Rhinopithecus bieti | reverse complement strand
AGGAGAAAGTCATTATTTGGCCACCACCTCCCCAAGCCTCCTTCTCCTTGTCATCCATTGAATCTGTACCCTTCTCTCAAACCACATCCCTGGAAGACAGGGCAGTGGTGCCATTTCACAGATGGGGAGACTGAGGCCGGGAGAGGACCCGCCATAGCTAGCACGGGTGGGCGGACATGGAATTTGAGTCCGGTCCTGAGTGCTGTCCTGCCTCCCTGGGAACTGCAGAGCCCTGCCCTCTGCTCTGTTTCTCTCCCCTCCACCCCGCTTCCCACTCCTGGAGATCAGGAATGCTGGCCTCCCTGGAGACGCTGGAGCTTATAAGAAAATGGGGGGTGCCTGGGCAGAGGGAATCATACACCCGCTGTGCCAAGCCTGGAAAACTGTCCTGGGGAGGAGGAGGAGTTACTTCTACAAACTCCCTCCCCCATCCCTCCACCTGTCCCCTACCTGGGGAGCACGGCATGGTCTGTGCTGGCAGGAGGGAAGGGGGGGGTGGAGGCGTGGCCAGGTGACCTTGCACCTGAGTCTGGTGTTCTCATCTATGCCATGGACATGAAAATAACAGAAGCTCATGCCTGTAATCCTAGCACTTTGGGAGGCCGAGGTGGGCGGATCACCTGAGGTCTGGAGTTCAAGATCAGCCTGGTCAACGTGGTGAGACCCCCCGTCTCTACTAAAAATACAAAAACTAGCCGGGCGAGGTGGCGGGCGCCTGTAGTCCCAGCTACTCGGGAGGCTGAGGCAGGAGAATGGCGTGAACCCGGGAGGCGGAGCTTGCAGTGAGCTGAGATCCGGCCACTGCACTCCAGCCTGGGCGACAGAGCGAGACTCCGTCTCAAAACAAAACAAAACAACACAAAACCTCCAGACAGCTGGGAGCGGTGGCTCATGCCTGTAATCCCAGCACTTTGGGAGGCCAAGGGGGGCAGATCACGAGGTCAGAAGTTTGAGACCAGCCTGGCCAACATGGTGAAACCCCGTCTCCACTAAAATACAAAATTAGCCAGGCATGGTAGTGCACCTGTAATCCCAGCTACTCAGGAGGCTGAGGCAGGAGAATCGCTTGAAGCTAGGAGGCGGAGGTTGCAATGAGCCGAGATCGCACCACTGCACTCCAGCCTGGGCAACAGAGCTTTTGTTTTTTTCCAAACTAGGAAAGCCCAGGTG
>NW_016856932.1:0-1526 GCF_001698545.2 Rhinopithecus bieti | reverse complement strand
CAAAGTTTAAAGTCCTCAAGTGGTTAATAAATAGATTGAGATATACCTTAAGAGGTCTTCTTTTAAAGGAGAGATAAAGTAGAAGTTTGCTTCTAATCAGTTAGTTTCACAAGATTTTTTGTTAAATAACAAAGAAAAATTGCACTAAAATTTCAAAAATCACAGTTTCTTTGGGCAGCACCTTCATCACCAATAGCACAGTTCAAATTGTCCTAATGCACATGTATTGAAAAGGTTTGCTTTGAGACATTTTCATTCAGGCCAATACAGGCAAACACATTGTTTTCAGTATAATGTATTTTATACAGACATTGTAAAATAGTTGAAGTTTACTATCATAGTAGAATACCATCACATAAGTGGTAAAACTGAATATTGGGTCTGACAGTAGGAAAAAAAAAAGGCTGGGAAAATATTCTTAGTAGCATTACAAAAGTTGGCTAACTTAGGTGGGAACTGGGTTCATGAAATGAATTCTGTTTCTGATTCAACAACAAAACCATATTGGAAATATCCAGGAGTTCTTATAATTTTGCATACAATGGGAAACTCATACTTATGTCAAATATAGAGTATTTGAATCTAGTAGAAGAAAAGGGAAAAGAAACTTCTGACAACGGGGATAAAAAACTGGAGGACTGCTCAACACAGAATAGAACTTTTATTTATTAAATAGAGTTCTGTTGCCAGGGCAACTTTAAACTCTTCATAATGTGTTCAGCTAAATATTCCTGCCTTGCTTGAGTTTTGGATGATACTGGATTTACATTCTCGGAGTGTATATAAATTGCAGTCTTACATAGGCTGGCTGAAATCCTTGCTATTTTCTTACCCTCATTTTGAATATGCTTGCAGAATTCCCTATGCATAAGTGGTGATGAAATTTTCAATACTAGCATTTCAGACTGTCACAGCCAAGAGTACTGGGGCCATGAAGAACCACATAGTATAACTTGATTAGTAATTATTTTTTCAGAAACTACACTGTAGTACCATTTCCGAGGAAGGGTTCTCACTGTAAGTTGTATTTTCTCAAGAAAAAACGAAGTACAACAACAACAGCGAAAGTGAAAGGATACAGCAGGAATTGGAAAGGAATTAGTAAAGATTCAAAGCCAAGAAGGATATAAATGCAAATGAGATTCTCATCATTAGTTCATTGGTAAGGAAAAAAAAAAATGACAGAAAAACTGTTCAATATAATGATCATCAAATAAAATTGGGGATGCCATAATGCATAAAATAAATGATCAGAGGAAATCCTAGCTATGGGAAGAGATTAAAAAATGAAAACCAATTACTTTGGTCCATCCCATACACATGTATTTGCAAATTTAGATGTAATGGATAATTTTCCAGAACTATACATATTTTTTTCTAGAAGGAATAGAAACTCAAAACAGACTAAATATATCATCCCAAATTGACCAAACCTCATTCTTCACCTCAAACACTCTCCCCATCGAAGACATCACCTCATCAGCTCCAAATGCTTTAACTGTATTTTCTTTGAAAACAAGATTAAT
>NW_016856930.1:0-1175 GCF_001698545.2 Rhinopithecus bieti | reverse complement strand
TCCCAGAGATTCTGATATGTTTTCTCTTTGTTCACATTCATTTCAAAAAACTTCTTGATTTCTACCTTAATTTCATTATTTATTCAAGAGTCATTAAGGAGCAGGTTGTTCAATTTCCATGTAGTTGTATGGTTTTGAGTGGATTTCTTATTCTTGAGTTCTAATTTGCTTGCGCTGTGGTCTAAGAGACTGTTATGTTTTCAGTTCTTTTGCATTTCCTGAGGAGTATTTTCCTATTATGTGATAAATTTTAGAGTATGTGTTGTTTGGCAATGAGAAGAATGTATATTCTGTTGTTTTTGGGTGAAGAGTTCTGTAAGTATCTATCAGGTCCACATGATACAGAGCTGAGTTCAGGTCCTGAATATCTTTGTTAATTTTCTGTCTCAATGATCTAATATTGTCAGAGGGGTGTTAAACTCTCCCACTATTATTGTATGGAAGTCTAATTCTCTTTGTAGGTCTCTAAGAACTTGCTTTATGAATTTGGGTGCTCCTCTATTGTGTGCATATATATTAAGGATAGTTAGCTCTTCCTGATGAATTGAACCCTTTACCATTATGTAATGCCTGTCTTTGTCTTTTCTGATCTTTGTTGTATTAAAGTCTGTTTTGTCAGAAACTAGGATTGCTACCCCTGCTTTTTCCTGTTTTCCATTTGCTTGGTAAATTTTCTTGTGTCCCTTTATTTTCAGCCTATGGGTGTCTTTGCACATGACACGGGTCTCTTGAAGACACCATACCAATGGGGCTTGACTGTTTATCCAACTTGCCATTTTGTGTCTTTTAATTTGGGCAGTTAGCCCATTTCCAT
This sequence comes from Rhinopithecus bieti, assembly GCF_001698545.2. Taxonomy (NCBI): domain Eukaryota; kingdom Metazoa; phylum Chordata; class Mammalia; order Primates; family Cercopithecidae; genus Rhinopithecus; species Rhinopithecus bieti. Next base: position 361 of record NW_016856930.1, on the reverse strand, counting down.
TTTAAGTTAGTACTGTTATGTGTGAATTGGATACTGTCATCATGATGCTAGCTGGTTATTTTGCAGACTTGTTTGTGTGGTTGCTTCATAGTGTCACTGGACTGTGTACTTCAGTGTATTTTTAGTGCCTGATAATGGTTTTTTCTTTCCATATTTAGTGCTTCCTTCAGGACCTCTTGCAAGGCAGGCCTGCTAGTGATGAATTCCCTCAGCATTTGTTTGTCTAAAAAGGATCTTATTTCTCCTTTGCTTATGAAGCTTAGTTTGGCTGGATATGAAATTCTGGGCTGGAATTTCTTTTCTTTAAGAATGTTGAGGGGGGCGGAGCAAGATGGCCAAATAGGAACAGCTCCAGTCTCCA
>NW_016856929.1:0-1530 GCF_001698545.2 Rhinopithecus bieti | reverse complement strand
GCAGTTTTCAAACTGCACGATGGATGGATTGGCGAAGCGACATTCGGGAACACATTCAGGCCTGTGGGGAAATAGAAAATGTCTTCAGATACAAAGTGGAGAAACGTTTTCTGAGAGACTGCTTTGTGATGTGTGCATTCCACTCAGGGAGTTACACCTCTTTTCTCATAAGCAGTGTTTGAACACTGTTCCTGTAAAACTGAAAAAGTGATATTTTGTAGTGTCTTGAAGACTATGGTGAAAAGTGAAAAATCGTGAAATAAAACAAACAAGTATGTGTTCCAAGAAACTGCTCTCTGACGTGTGCATTCATTTCAGAGTGTTAAAGCTTACACTACTTTGTCCAATTTGGAAACTCTGACTTTGAGAAATCTGTGAAGGGATATTAAGTGGCGCCTGAAGGGTTGTGGTGAGAAAGGAAACATCTTCTGACTAAAACTGAAGAGAAGCTTTCGGAGCAACTGCTTTGGGATGTGTGTATTCATCTCATAGAGTTAAATCATTCTTTGGATTGAGCATTGTGAAATCACTGTTTCTTTGGAACCTGAGAAAGGACATTTGGGAACCCTCTTAAGAATATGCTGAAAAAGAAATACCCACCGATAGGAACCAGAAGGAATCTTTCTGTGAAACTGCTATAGGTCACATGAAGTCTACTCGCACAGTTAGGCTTCTGTTTTCATTGAGCAGTATTCTCACACTGTTTTATATTAGTCAGCTAAGTGATAACTGCGAGCACTTTGAGGCTTATGGTGAAAACGGAAATATCTTCAAATAGATACCAGAGAGAAGATTTTTGAGGAACTGCTTTGTGACGTGTGCACTCCACTCACAGAGTTATACTTTTCTTCTCATAGATGATTGGGTAATCCTGCTTGGAGAAAACGCTACCAGGGGACATTCGGGAGTATATGGACGTCTGTGGTGAAAAAGGAAATATCCTCACCAAAAGTGGAAAGAAGCTTTCTGTGAAACTGCTTTGTGATAGAATTGTCCACTCATCTCACACAGATAAAACTTTCTCTCTATTACGCTGAATTGAATCTGCGTCATGGAGGTATTCGTGAAGGGACATTCGGGAGCACATTCAGGCCTGTGGGGTAATAGGAGATATCTTCAGATAAACACTGGAGAGAAGCTTTCTGAGAAACTGCTTTGTGATGTATGCGTTCCACTCAGGGAGTTATACCTCTTTTCTCATAAAGCAGTGTTTGAACATTTTCCTGTAAAACAGAAAACTGATATTTTGCAGTGCATTGAAGACTATGGTGAAAAGTGAAATGTCCTGAAATAAAACCCAGAAAGAAGCATTCCGAGAAACTTCTCCTGACGTGTGCATTCATTTCAGAATGCTAAAGCTTACAATACTTTGGCCAGTTTGGAACCTCTGTCTTTGAGGAATCTGTGAAGGGATATTAAGTGGTGCCCATTGGCTGGTGGTGAGAAAGGAAACGTTTTCCAATGAAAACTGGAGAGAAGCTTTTGGAGCAACGACTTTGTGATGTGTGTATTCATCTCATAGAGTTAAAT
>NW_016856928.1:0-1531 GCF_001698545.2 Rhinopithecus bieti | reverse complement strand
TTTTCTTTCTGAGGCGGAGTCTCTCTCTGTTACCAGGCTGGAGTGCGGTGGTGCAATCTCGGCTCACTACAATCTCCACCTCCCGGGTTCAAGCGATTCTCCTGCCTCAGCCTCCCGAGTAACTGGGATTACAGGCACATGCCACCACACCCAGCTAATTTTTTTTTTGTATTTTTAGTAGAGACGGGGTTTCACCAAGTTGGCCAGGATGGTCTCGATCTCCTGACCTCGTGATCCTCCCTCTTTGGCTTCCCAAGGTGTTGAGGTGCTGGGATTACAGGCATGAGCCACCGCGCCTGGCTGGTAATCATATTTTTTGAGGTAAAGATAAATTTAAATGCCTTTATATGCAATTTATTCATCTTATTCCAATACATTCGGATTTTCTGAAATGCTTCTCATTTATGTTCTTTGAATAAGCCCATACATAAGGTAGTGGTACATTTTACTCTATAACAAAGTGCCTTAAGAGTTATCCAACTTTGCAGTGAGAATCACACGGATTGTATTGAGTGGAATATGTACCCCAAAAGATATAGTATTTCTCATAATCCAGAGGTTTTTATTTTGTAGATTTCTATAGGAGTAAAAACAAGCAAAAAAACAATAAACATGGATTAGAACCAGGCAGAAATGAGGGAATTGAAACAAATAAACAAGGTAAAAGATAAATTTAGGAGTATAATATGTATAAGAGACCACAGTCCAATATTATTATGGTTGATACATAAATGTAATCAGAAAATAGTATTTAACATTCTTATTTAAAATTAGAACCATTTCTCTTCTCTTTAAAGATTTATGTACAAAATCTTAGCTTTGTACCATAATAAACTACAGTATTCATCACTTACCTAAGAAAAAAGCTTGATGTGCCTTGAAATCAATGACTTCGTGTCAAGTGATTTTGATGAAAATATGTGTTGAAAGTCTTAGATCACTAAAGATGATGACTTGGGGTTTGGTTGCTTAACCTAGTAAAGTGTTTACTTGAACAGGGGAACTGGAAATATAGTCTGGGCTCATATTTAAAAAAACTTTTTGAGTGGGCGTGCCATAGACACTATACTTTGAGCTGCTTGAAAACAGGAAGAAAATTGTACTGTTTGCTGCTATATCTCTAACAATTAATACATAGAGAAAATACAACATGTTTTTTTAAATAAAATATATAGCTAAAATAGTCTGTGGGACACATTTAAGAGAATAGTAAAATTAAATTTTAATTTTTTTTTTTTTTTTTTTGAAATAGAGTCTTGCTTTTGCCCAGACTGGAGTACAATGATGCAAGGCTCACTGCAACCTCCACCTCCCAGGCTCAGGCGATTCTCCTGCCTCAGCCTCCTGAGTAGCTGGGATTACACAGGCATATGCCACCACACCCGGCTAATTTTTGTATTTTTAGTAGAGATGGGATTTCACCATGTTGGCCAGGCTGGTATTGAACTCCTGACCTCAGGAGATCCACCTGCCTTGGCCTGCCAAAGTGCTGGGATTACAGGTGTGAGTCACTGCACTCGGCCTCAATTTT
>NW_016856927.1:0-1531 GCF_001698545.2 Rhinopithecus bieti | reverse complement strand
TGTTCTCACTGTTCAATTCCCACCTATGAGTGAGAACATGTGGTGTTTGTTAACCTATCTTTTTAAAAAATAAATTACCCAGTCTCAGGTAGTTATTTCTGGCAGTGTGAAAATGGACTAATACAATGGTGGATGGGCTTTTTTATGTGCTGCTAGATTCAATTTGCAAGTACGTTTTGGAGGATTTTTACATCTATGTATATTAAGGATATTGACCTGAAGTTATCTTCTCCTTTTTTTTTGTATCTATGCCAGTTATTGGTAATAGAATAATCTTTGAGTTAGAGAGGAGTCCTTTCTCAATTTTGGGGAATGGTTTTAGTAGGATTGGTGCCAGCTCTTCTTCATATGCCTTTTAGAATTTGGCTGTGAATCTATCTGGTCCAGGTTTTTTCTGGTTAGTAGGCTTTTCATTACTAATTTAATTTCAAAACTCATTATTGGTCTGTTTAGAATTTCAATGTCTCCTTTGTTCAACCATAGGAGATTGTATGTTTCCAGGAATTTATCCATTTCTTCTAGGTTTTCTTGTTTGTGTGCCTAGCAGTGTTCTTAATAGTCTCTGTGGGTTTTTTTTTTTTTCCCTGTGGAGCCAATGGTAATGTTTCCTTTATCATGCCTGATTCTATTTTTTGGACCTTCTGTTTTTTTTCTTATTAGTTTAGTCATCTATCAACCTCATATATTCTTTCAGAGAACCAACTTTTGGTTTTGTTGGTCTTTTGTATGGGTCATTCAGCTCAGCTCTGGGTTGGTTATCTCTTTTCTTCTGCTGTTTTGGGGGTTGGTTTGCTCTTGTTTTTTTAGTCCCTTTAGGTGTGGTGTTAGGTTTTTAATTTGATATCTTTCGGCTTTTTTGATGTGAGCATTTAGTTCTTTAAACTTTCCTCTCAACACTACTTTAACTGTATCCCATAGATTCTCGTATGTTGTACATTTGTTTTCATTAGTTTCAAAGAATTTATTGATTTCTGCCTTAATTTCATTGTTTATGCAAAAGTCATTCAGGAGGTGGGCGGAGCAAGATGGTAGAATAGGAACAGCTCCAGTCTCCAGCTCCCAGGCCGAGTGCCCTGTTCCCAGAGGTGGAGTCTACAGAGACAGGCAGGCCACCTTGAGCTGCTGTGAGCTCCACCCAGTTTGAGACAGGTGATTTCTGCATTTTCAACTGAGGCACTGGGTTCATCTCACTAGTGAGTGCCAGACAATCGGTGCTGGTCAGCTGCTGCAGCCCAACCAGCAAGAGCTGAAGCAGGGCGAGGCATCGCCCCACCTGGGAAGCACAAGGGGAAGGGAATCCCTTTTCCTAGCCAGGGGAACTGAGACACACAACACCTGGAAAATCGGGTAACTCCCACCCCAATACTGCGCTTTACCAAGGGTCTTAGCAAATGGGCAGACCAGGAGATTATATCCCAACCTGGCTGGGAGGGACCCATGCCCACAGAACCTCCCTCACTGCTAGCACAGCAGTCTGCAATCTAACTGCAAGGCAGCAGCAAGACTGGGGGAGGGGCGCCCACCATTGCTG
>NW_016856926.1:0-1531 GCF_001698545.2 Rhinopithecus bieti | reverse complement strand
ATTTCCTTTGTCAAGACAGGCTTCAATGCGATCAAAATATCGCTTCTCAGATTCCCGAAAAACAGTGCTACCAAACTGATCCATGAAAGGAATTCTGTAACCCCATGAAATGAATTAACACACCATAAACCAGTTTCTCAGAACACTTCTTTTTTGTTTTTATCTGTGGATATTTCCTTTCTCACCACAGGCCTCAATATGCTCCCAAATATCCCTTTGCAGATTCCACGAAAGAAATGTTAGCACACTGTGCTATGAATAGAAAGGTGTAACCATGTGAGGTGAATTCAAAATTCACAAAGAAGTTTCTCATAAAGCTTCTTCCTAGTTTTTATCTGAGGATAATTCCTTTGTCACCATAGGCTTCAATGTGATCCAAAATATCCCTTCTCAGATTCCCCAAAACAGTGTTACCAAACTGATCTATGAAAAGAATCATGTAACTCAGTGAGATGAAGAAGGACCTCACAAAGCGGTTTCTGAAAAAATTCTTCCTACTTTTTATTTGAGGATATTTCTTTTTTTGCCATACTATTCAATGCACTCCAAAATAGACTATTGGAGATTAAAAGAAAGCAGGTTTATCAAACTGTTCATTGAAATGTCAGTGTAACTCTGTGAAATGAATTAACACATCATGAAGAAGTTTCCCAGGAAGCTTCTTTCTAGTTTTTATCTGAGGATATTTCCTTTTTTACCGTATTCCTCCATGCATTCCAAATATTTCTTTGCAGATCCATTGAAAACAGTGTTAGCAAACTGCTCCATGAAAAGTAAGGTGTAACTCTGTGAGATGAATGCACGCATCACAAAGAAGTTTCTCAGAAACCTTCCTTCTAGTTTTTATCTGAACATATTTCCTTTGTCACAATTGACTTCAATGCAATCCAAAACATCCTTCCTTAGATTCTCCAAAAACAGTGCTACCAAACTGATCCATGAAAAGAATCATGTAAATCTGTGAGATGAACTAACACATCACAAAGCGATTTCTCAGAAAGCGTTTTCGTAGTTTCTATCTGGGGGATATTTCCTTTGTCACCATAGGCTTCAATGTGATCCAAAATATACCTATGCAGATTTCACAAAAACTGTTAGCAAACTTCTCCAAGAAAAGAAAGGTGTAACCATGTGAGACCAAAAAAGACATCACAAAGAGCTTTCTCAGGAAGCTTCTGTCTAATTTTTATTTTAGGATGTTACCTTTGCCACCATAGGCTTCAATGTGATCTAAAATATTCCTTCTCAAATTCCCCAAAAACAGTGCTACCAAACTGATCCATGAAAAGAATCATGTAATTCTGTGAGATGAATTTACAAATAAGAAAGCGGTTTCTCAGAAAGCTTCCTTCTAGTTTTTATACGAGGATGTTTCCATTGTCACCATAAGCTTCAATGCACTCTGAAATATCCCATTGATGATTCCAAAAAAAACAGTGTTAGCAAACTGATCAATGTAAAGAAGAGTGCAAATCTATGAGATGAATTCACATATCACATAGCAGTTTCTCAGAAAGCTTCTTTCTAGTTT
>NW_016856925.1:0-1790 GCF_001698545.2 Rhinopithecus bieti | reverse complement strand
TGGTGTGATCTCGGCTCGCTGCAACCTCTGCCTCCTGGGTTCAAGCAATTCTCTCCCTCAGCCTCCAGACTAGCTAAGATTACAGGCATGTTCCACCACACCTGGCTAATTTTTTGCATCTTTAGTAGAGACAGGGTTTCACTGGAACTCCTGACCTCGTGATCCACCTGCCTCCACCTCCCAAAGTGCTAGGATTACAGGCATGAGCCACCACGCCCAGCCCAAATAGACCAATTTTTAAATGGGCAAAGGATTGGAATAGAATTTCTCCAAAGAAGATATTCAAATGGCCAGGTGCAGTGGTTCATGCCTGTAATCCCAGCACTTTGGGAGGCCGAGGTGGGTGGATAACCTGAGGTCAGGAGTTTGAGATCAGCCTGGCCAACATGGTGAAATCCTGTCTCTACTAAAAATACAAAAATCAGTCGGGCGTGGTGGTGGGCGCCTATAATCCCAGCTACTTGGGAGGCTGAGGGAGGAGAATCACTTGACCCCAGGAGGCGGAGGTTTCAGTGAGACAAGATCACACCACTTCCTGGGTGACAGAGTAAAGCCCTGTCTCAAAAAAAAAAAAGCAAGATATAATTAGTCATTAGTCAAAATCACAATGAGATGCCATTTAATACCCACTGGGATATCAAAAAGACATGCAATAACACGTATTGGTGAATATTTGCAGAAAATGGAATACGTGTGCTTTGCTGGTGGGGATATAAAATGGTGCAGCCACTGTGAAAACCATCTAGCTATTTAGCAAAACATTAAAAAATGAGTTACTCTATGACCTAGCAGCTTCACTCCTAGGTATATACACCTAGGTATACACACCCAAAAGAAGATACAGTATATGTTCACATGAAAACCTGAACATAAATGTTTTCAAGCAGCATATATATATATATATATTTTTCCTGAGATGGAGTTTCACTTTTGTTACCCAGTCTGGAGTGCAGTGGTGCAATCTTGGCTCACTGCAACCTCTGCCTCTCAGGTTCAAGTGATTCTCCTGCCTCAGCCTCCCTAGTAGCTGGGATTACAGGCATGTGCCACCATGCCCAGCTAATTTTTGTATTTTTAGTAGAGACAGAGGTTGGTCAGGCTGGTCTCAAACTCCTGACCTCAGGTGATCCACCTGCCTTGGCCTCCCCAAGTGCTGGGATTACAGGTGCGAGCCACTGTGCCTGGCCCCAGCAGCATTATTCATGATCTCCACAAAGTAGAAACAACCCATATGTCCACTCACGGATGAATGGATCAACAAGATGTGGCATATCCATACAGGGGAATATTATTCAGCCATAAAAAGGAGTGAAGTAGCTATTCATGCTACTATACGTTATGCTAAGTGAAGGAAGCCAAACACATATTGTCTGGATTCCATTCATTCGAAATGTCCAAAATTGGCAAATCCATACAGACAGAAAGTAGATTGGCAGTTGCCAGGAGCTGGAGAAGAGGGGAGATTGGAGAGTGATTTCTAATGGATATGGAGTTTCTTTTGGAGATTATTAAAATGTTCTGGAATTAGATAGTAGTGATGATTAAAAACCACTGAATTATATACCTTAAAAGGAAGAATTACATGGTATTTGAGTTTTATCTTAATAAAACTGTTTATTATTTATTTAGAGACAGTTTCATTCTGTCCCCCAGGCTGCAGTGCAGCAGTGCAATCACGGCTCACTGCAGCCTGGAACTCTTGGGCTTAAGTGATTCTCCCGCCTCAGTCTCATGAGCAGCTGGGACTACAGGTATGCATCATTACACCTGGCTAGTTTTTTTTTTTTTTT
>NW_016856924.1:0-926 GCF_001698545.2 Rhinopithecus bieti | reverse complement strand
TGTTTTGAGGTGGAGTCCCTCTCCGTCACCCAGGCTGGAGTGCAGTGGTGCAGTCTTGGCTTACTGCAACCTCTGCCTCCCAGGTTCACGCCATTCTCCTGCCTCAGCCTCCCGAGTAGCTGGGACTACAGGCACATGCCACCACGCCCAGCTAATTTTTTGTATTTTTAGTAGAGACAGGGTTTCACTGTGTTAACCAGGATGGCCTCGATCTCCTGACCTTGTGATCCGCCCGCCTCGGCCTCCGAAAGTGCTGGGATTACAGGCGTGAGCCACCACACCTGTCCGACCTTGTCTCTTTAAAAATAAACTAGGTATTGGCCGGACGTGGTGGCTTATGCCTGAAATCCCAGCACTTTGGGAGGCCGCGGCGGGCAGATCACAAGGTCAGGAGTTCAAGACCATTCTGGCCAAAACCTCGTCTCTCCTAAAAATACAAAAATTTAGGCCGGGTACGGTGGCTTATGTCTGTAATCCCAACACTTTGGGAGGTGGGTGGATCATGAGGTCGAGATCGAGATCATCCTGGCCAGCATAGTGAAACCCCATCTCTACTAAAAATACAAAAATTAGCTGGGCATGGTGGTGCACACCTGTAGTCCAGCTACTCGGGAGGCTGAGGCCAGAGAATAGCTTGAACCCGGGAGGCGGAGGTTACAGTGAGCCAAGATCCTGCCACTCCACTCCAGCCTAGCAACACAGCAAGACTCCATCTCCAAAAGAAAAAAAAAATTACAAAAATTAGCTGGGCATGTTGGCGTGTGCCTGTAGTCCCAGCTCCTTGGGCGGCTGAGGCAGGAAAATGGCTTGAACCCAGGAGGCAGAGGTTGTGGTGAGCCAAGATCACGCCACTGCACTCCAGCCTGGGCAACAGCGCGAGACTCTGTCTCAAAAATAAATAAATAAATAAGCTAGGTTTGGTGTTA
>NW_016856923.1:0-212 GCF_001698545.2 Rhinopithecus bieti | reverse complement strand
CCATCACCAGGGGCTTTGCCAACATGTTAAATCTTGTGACCATGATAATTAATTCTTCTTTATCCAACTGGTTTCCATCCTCAGTCCATCCTACCATGCACCAACACCCTCAGGGGCAGCCCCCACACCCTCTCCCACCTCCCACAGTCCACATGGGCTGCTGCTGAAGATCCTCTGCCAACCAGGCCCTTCCTCCACTAGCAGTCCTGGCA
>NW_016856922.1:0-864 GCF_001698545.2 Rhinopithecus bieti | reverse complement strand
TTAGCAAACTGCTCCATGAAAAGGAAGGTGTAACTCTGTGAGGTGAATTCCCACATCACATAGAACTTTCTCAGAGAACTTCCTTCTAATTTTTATTTGAGGATATTTATTCTGTCACCGTAGGCTTGAATGTGATACAAAATATCCTTTCTCAGATTCCCCACAAACACTACTACCAAACTGACCCACGAGAAGAATCGTGTAACACTGAGAGTTGTATTATCACATCACAAAGCAGTTTCTCAGAAAATTCTTTCTCATTTTATCTGAGGATATTTCCTTTTCATTATATGCCTCAATGTGCTCCCAAATATCACTTTGCAGAAGCCACCAAAACAGTGTTAGGAAACTGCTCCACAGAAAGAAAGCAGTAACTCTGTGAGATGAATTCACACATCACAAAGCAGTTTCTAAGAAGTCTTCTTTCTAATTTTTATCTAAGGATATTTTCTTTTTCACTATAGGCCTTAATGTGCTCTGGAATATAACATTGCAGATTCCATGAAAACAGTGTTAGGGAACTGCTCCATGAAAAGAAAGGTGTAAATCTGTGAGATGAATTCACACATCAGAAAGAACTTTCTCATTAAGCTTCTTTCTAGTTTTTAACTGAGGATATTTCCTTTGTCCCCATAAGCTTCAATGTGATTCAAAATATCCATTCTCTGATTCCCCAAAACACTGCTGCCAAACTGTTCAATGAAACCAGTGGTGTAAATCTGTGAGGTGAATCCACACATTGCAAAGCTGTTTCTCAGAAACCTCCTTTCTAGTTTTATCTGAAATATTTCGTTTTCACCATATTCCTCAATGCACTCCTGACTATCCCATTGCAGAATAAACAAAAAAAGTGTCAGTAAACTT
>NW_016856921.1:0-926 GCF_001698545.2 Rhinopithecus bieti | reverse complement strand
CGAAATACTGCGCAGCCATAAGAAGGAACGAGATGATGTCCTTTGCACAGACATGGATGGAGCTAGAGGCCATTATCCTTAGCCATCTAATGCAGAAACAGAAAACCAAATACTGCATGTTCTCACTTTTAAGTGGGAGCTAAATGAGACCAAACAGACACAAGGGGAGAGACAACACACACTGGGGCTGGTCAGAGGGTGAGGAGTAGAAAGATGGAGAAAAGAGGGAAGAGTAGCTAAAGGATGCTGGGCTTAATACCTGGATGATGGGATGACTTGTGCTGCAAACCACCATGGCACACACTTACCTATGTAACAAACGTGCACATCCTACACGTGTACTCCTGAACTTAAAAGTTAGAAGTGAAAAAGTAAGATGAAGAAGTATAATGCGTACTCATGAAAGGGAATAACACTTGCTTGTAATGACAAAGATAACAAAGGAGGAAATCCACAAAATGTAATACTATATCCTCCTCTTTCTTACAAATATTTGCATGACCTAATATCTCATTTTTAAAAATGCTAGGATATCATACTCCCTACATAAGTCCTGCTTCATGATCTCAGCACTATTAATGCAATATATATGAATGTGTAAAAATAAGGTAAAGGGAAGAATTAATGAAAGGAAAATGATAAAGAATATATACCATTATAAATATACACAATTATAAACTTTCTGTTATCTGATTTTGAGTTTTGGACTTCACCATTCTTGATGGAAGAATGCAACAAGAAGTTACTTTCCAGCTATTTACTAATTTAAGAACCCCAACATAAAAAATCTCATTATAAGGCAACTTTACTTATAAGAGAAATGACTCTGAGGGCAATTTTATGAGTCTTGTATATTGGCTTAAAAACAATGACCTGATTCATGTTTTTTTTTAACAGAAAATAAGCACTTTTAGAAAATCAAGAAA
>NW_016856920.1:0-926 GCF_001698545.2 Rhinopithecus bieti | reverse complement strand
GTTGACTGTCGCCCAGGCAGGAGTGCCGTGGCTCCTTCACAGCTCACTGCAGCCTCGACCTCCTGGGCTTAAGTGATCCTCCCACCTCAGCTTCCCCAGTAGCTGGAACTACAGGTGCATGCCACTGCACCCAGCTAGCTTTTTAAATTTTTTGTAGAGACAAGGTCTCACTGTGTTTCCCAGGCTGGCCTCAAACTCCTGAGCTCAAGTGATCCTCCCACCTGGGCCTCCCAAAGTGCTAGGAATACAGACAAGAGCCACCATGCCTGGCCCTAGCTTTCAAATAGTTAAATATTTGAAGCAAAAACTGAAAATATTTGAGAAAGGAAAAGGAAAACTTTTGGTTCCTTGTGTCACCAGAATACATAGAATAGAGGATTATAGAAAGAACAGCACAGCAGTTAAGCATGTAGCCTGTGGAGCCACATGCCTGGGTTCAAATCCTAGCTCTCATGCTCTCTAGCTGTGCAGCTTCATCAGGTTACCTCACCTTTCTGTGCACTGGTTCCCTCACCTGTAAAATGGAGATAATGATAGCATCTACTTCATGGGGTTGTTAGGAGAGCTAAATGAGTTTATACACGCAAAGCACATGGAACAACAACCATTTTGTGTTTGCTGTGATTGTTATAGCCTATTTTTCCCTTCTAGAGAAAGAGGATTTTGTCTGTTTTCGTCCCAGCCATATCTCCAGTCCTTATCACACAGCCTGCCACAATAGGGCTTCTCCACAAATGTTTATTGCTGTTGTTGTTTTTTAATGAGATAATTGGTAAAATGAATGTCCAGCATATGTGTGTGTGCTGCTCAAAAGATCCATTGAATCTGAAGATAAAAACATTAATTTTGCTCACAAATCATGTTATATCATGCTTTTTTTAAAAAAAAAAAAATGTGGTTAGCCACTATAAAATCAACTAAAAATC
>NW_016856919.1:0-870 GCF_001698545.2 Rhinopithecus bieti | reverse complement strand
CAAATTATGCTCATTACTAGTACTTATACAACATGGCTATAGGGTAATTAGTAAGCAGAGAGCTAATGTTATTCTTGATGATCAAGACAGGAAGAGGAAGTAGCATAGTCTATTCAAATAGAGAAGAAAAGATCTATGAATTACAGAATTTAAAACAAAACTGGAAATGAGTCTGGAAGTAACTATTTGAACAGAAGAAAAAAGAGAGAACATGGCACTGAAAGTCAGCACCTAAAATTTGCATAAGGTTAAAAGAATATGTTATCCTTTTTCTTTCCTCTCCTTAGTTCATGAGGTGTGAGTAGATTTTGGAGTTTCCAAGGAAGCCATGCGCACAACTAGCACTGAGAATGTACTAGTGCTAACAGAAACTGCCTATGGATCCAAGAAAATACTTGCATGATTCTTACCTCTGAGACACTGGGAAGACAATAGCCAGTACTGCTGCAGTGCACACATAACAGGATGACGTTTTCACCTGAGAATGAAAGAAGATTTTAAGTGTCCACACATTCTAATACTCTCTATATAGAGTAATCATACATCTCTCTTTGCCCAGGGAAGTTCTTGGTTGTACTTGTCCACGCTTATACAACATTGTTCCCAATTCTTCATTCTTCCCTCTACCCACACCCTTTCTTATATAAGTTTGCTATGATCTCCCTGTCTAGGTGGAGTATACTTTTCCATCTCTTGATTCTGGTCTTGTCCATGAACTTGATTTGGTCAAACAGAAGTTTGAAATGGGTTGAACATTTTAATACTAGAAAATAACGGTTCTTTCAACACTTGAGAGTGGATGGAAATGCTGCAGTTTCTACCTGAGATTTCTCTCAGGGTTAGGGAAGGAATATTTGACAGAACGTAGAG
>NW_016856918.1:0-8582 GCF_001698545.2 Rhinopithecus bieti | reverse complement strand
TGTTGACCTTGCCCAGCTTGTTCTCTACCGTGACCACGTCCACAACCACATCCATATCCTCTTACAACTCTAACTCTTTCAACCAGGGCTATGGCCAAGAACTCTGCCTTTTCCTTGTATCTGAGCCTTTTGGCATCTCAGCAAGTTCAGCAGTGCTTGGACCTGAATTGGGTCCCAGCCTGGGTCAGTTTCTATTGTTCCTTGTTTTGTATGATACATTTGAGTCTTACAATAATCTTCAAACCTGGCCTGTAGCCATTAGGGATGGGTTTGAATCATGCTCAGCCAGGAGTCTATGTATAGAAACTAATTAGAATGTCCAGGCTTTTGTCCAATCCCAGTGACCACTTGAAACACTTGACCAATTATTTCCCTATCTCTGATTCCCTCAGCCAGCCACCCTGCATTAAAGAGGGCCAGTCAATTTCACAAAAGGTTCTTAGCCTCTGAGGTATTAACTTCATTCCATAATCACCACCAAAGCCTTTTCTAAAGTTCTTCAACATACATTCTAATGGGTTGGCTTTGATGCTTTTCCTCTTATTTCCAACTTCACAGCGTACCTTCACTCTCACTTTCACTCTTGGATTTACCGAACTGGACCCTATTACAGGAAGTTTGGATGCTGCTTGGCCAGGTCGCAGCTAACTACCGCTGTAAAGCTATGAAGCTAATCCTGTCAGCCTTATGCAGTGACCTAGGTCTGGCTCACCTCCGAGGACACAGTCTGTACTAAGAGATCTGCCCCTCCCCACATCACTCCTCGTGTTGGCCTCTCCCAAGACCGTCTCTTTCATACACTTTCACACTACTCTTTTGCTCCAGAACTCATCTTCAGATGAAATGAACCTCTCTGGTGTCCTGTGTAAGCCTAGTTAGGCTCCCAGATTCACAAACACACACATCACTCCCAGTCTCTGTCTCCAGATGCAGTGAGCCACTTTCAGTTGTTAGTGGGAACAGGAGGTTCATCTAAATTGTCAGGCTACTCCTGCTGCCTCTAGCCACTCTAGATTGGATAAGTGATTGTTCCCTGGAACATGATCAAGCTCCCTTTCCATCCTTATGGGATGGGCTTTCCTAGGGCCCAACCTTAGAGTGGTTCAGTAGTGCGCCTGCGTGCTGCTCCTGTGACTGTCCTTAACTCCTGACTTGGTTTCATTTGTGCTGTCAGGGGAAGGCGCTAAGAGATGAGAGAGCTGTTCTCCTGTTGAGCTGAGTCTCCCACATCCTTGTGCTCTAGCCCACAGACAGAGGAGACAAAACCTGCCATCTACAGTCCCAGATGAGCCCCCATGATAAGAAACATAACGGGACAATTAGAGACAGGAGAGACAGAGCAGAGTTCAGAAGAGCCCCGTATTATTAAGGTGATCACCAGCTCAGTAGGACTAGTGTCCAGAAAGTCTGAGGACTGGTCAAAGAAAGTAGCCACCTTTTAATCAGTCAGTGGCCAGAAGCTAAGTGACAAGACCATGTTTTGTATGAACTTTGTAACTCTGCAGCTGCACTAGGGAGGTGAAGCAGGAACTCACTGAGCCTTAAGAAATGCAAAACTAGGAATGAGAACAAATAAGGCTCCTTGAGCACAGGACGGAAAACAGGCAATTAGTAGTATTCTTCTATAATTTAGACTATGATGGTGCTACATTATACTAAGCCCTGAGGGGAGAGTTAATTGTCCGGCTTTACATATTGTAAAATTCATTAAGTTGCTCTTAAGTGTGATTCTTCTCATTTTCTTCAACCTTGTCTACAGTGGACATGGTGTCATAATACCTGAGGCTATACCCAAGTGATGTTACTCTTCTGACTTGTTCCTGACTACAGAGAAGATTATAATATATCCTGAGCTCAGAATCCTGGTGATTAGATGCTCCAGTCTTGTTTCTGCCCTCAGGTGAACTGGTGACATATACTTGGATTCAGCATACTTGCCCAAGTATGGCAATCATACCTGGACCCAGAAATAAGAAATATTTTGACTCTCATAACCAGTCTTCTGGCCATAAGTAAAGCAATGGGTCTACTAATTGTATAGGGTTCACGGAGGATTATGACACTTAGGCATATCTTATAAAGGCTGAGTGATGCAAAGAGTGTAATGAAGGGATCACGACCAAGGTGCTATTGTTTACTCCTGGATGCACACCCTGCTGACCTGATTGTCAATCTCTCACAGAAATAGAACTGAAAATAAGGTAATAAGTCTCACAAAAGAGCAGTCGAAGGTTGAAATTGTTCCTCTGATACACAAATCTGACCAATGTGTAGTTTGGGAATGCACGATTCAGCACACCTGTGAGACTGTGACTCCCCTACTGGAACACAATTTTCAAGTGGGACTGGGCATTTTATACATGGATCTGATCCACTGTTGAGATTGTGACTTCTCTGCTCCAACCAAACTCATAGGAGGTGTTGACTCACATACATAAAGCCAGGACTTGTGTGGGACTGCGAAAATTATCTCTAAATATTTTCTAGTGTGTGATTACAATATAAAAGCCCAGTGTCTGAATAATTTGACTCTCCTCTTTAGCATATGACCACAGATGAAATTGTGACAAATGTAAACCACACATATAAGCAAAGGTGCCTGAGCCTGCCAAGAAAGAGCATTTTACATGTCACTGGGAGAAGCACCCAGATGCTGCATATTTGTTGTCTAATCCCTGACTATAAAAGGTATTGTGGTTTTAGCTCAGTCCATCCTGTAAGCAATGTGACTCCATTCTACTGCCTTAGGCTTTAACTTACAGGGCATTGTGACACACAACTGGGTCCTGCACCCAGGTGATGTGNTAGTGGGAACAGGAGGTTCATCTAAATTGTCAGGCTACTCCTGCTGCCTCTAGCCACTCTAGATTGGATAAGTGATTGTTCCCTGGAACATGATCAAGCTCCCTTTCCATCCTTATGGGATGGGCTTTCCTAGGGCCCAACCTTAGAGTGGTTCAGTAGTGCGCCTGCGTGCTGCTCCTGTGACTGTCCTTAACTCCTGACTTGGTTTCATTTGTGCTGTCAGGGGAAGGCGCTAAGAGATGAGAGAGCTGTTCTCCTGTTGAGCTGAGTCTCCCACATCCTTGTGCTCTAGCCCACAGACAGAGGAGACAAAACCTGCCATCTACAGTCCCAGATGAGCCCCCATGATAAGAAACATAACGGGACAATTAGAGACAGGAGAGACAGAGCAGAGTTCAGAAGAGCCCCGTATTATTAAGGTGATCACCAGCTCAGTAGGACTAGTGTCCAGAAAGTCTGAGGACTGGTCAAAGAAAGTAGCCACCTTTTAATCAGTCAGTGGCCAGAAGCTAAGTGACAAGACCATGTTTTTGTATGAACTTTGTAACTCTGCAGCTGCACTAGGGAGGTGAAGCAGGAACTCACTGAGCCTTAAGAAATGCAAAACTAGGAATGAGAACAAATAAGGCTCCTTGAGCACAGGACGGAAAACAGGCAATTAGTAGTATTCTTCTATAATTTAGACTATGATGGTGCTACATTATACTAAGCCCTGAGGGGAGAGTTAATTGTCCGGCTTTACATATTGTAAAATTCATTAAGTTGCTCTTAAGTGTGATTCTTCTCATTTTCTTCAACCTTGTCTACAGTGGACATGGTGTCATAATACCTGAGGCTATACCCAAGTGATGTTACTCTTCTGACTTGTTCCTGACTACAGAGAAGATTATAATATATCCTGAGCTCAGAATCCTGGTGATTAGATGCTCCAGTCTTGTTTCTGCCCTCAGGTGAACTGGTGACATATACTTGGATTCAGCATACTTGCCCAAGTATGGCAATCATACCTGGACCCAGAAATAAGAAATATTTTGACTCTCATAACCAGTCTTCTGGCCATAAGTAAAGCAATGGGTCTACTAATTGTATAGGGTTCACGGAGGATTATGACACTTAGGCATATCTTATAAAGGCTGAGTGATGCAAAGAGTGTAATGAAGGGATCACGACCAAGGTGCTATTGTTTACTCCTGGATGCACACCCTGCTGACCTGATTGTCAATCTCTCACAGAAATAGAACTGAAAATAAGGTAATAAGTCTCACAAAAAGAGCAGTCGAAGGTTGAAATTGTTCCTCTGATACACAAATCTGACCAATGTGTAGTTTGGGAATGCACGATTCAGCACACCTGTGAGACTGTGACTCCCCTACTGGAACACAATTTTCAAGTGGGACTGGGCATTTTATACATGGATCTGATCCACTGTTGAGATTGTGACTTCTCTGCTCCAACCAAACTCATAGGAGGTGTTGACTCACATACATAAAGCCAGGACTTGTGTGGGACTGCGAAAATTATCTCTAAATATTTTCTAGTGTGTGATTACAATATAAAAGCCCAGTGTCTGAATAATTTGACTCTCCTCTTTAGCATATGACCACAGATGAAATTGTGACAAATGTAAACCACACATATAAGCAAAGGTGCCTGAGCCTGCCAAGAAAGAGCATTTTACATGTCACTGGGAGAAGCACCCAGATGCTGCATATTTGTTGTCTAATCCCTGACTATAAAAGGTATTGTGGTTTTAGCTCAGTCCATCCTGTAAGCAATGTGACTCCATTCTACTGCCTTAGGCTTTAACTTACAGGGCATTGTGACACACAACTGGGTCCTGCACCCAGGTGATGTGACTCCCTGTTTTGGGTTCTGCCAACAGGAAGGTTTGTAACATATCACTTGGCTCAGTAGTTAGGTGATGTTTCTCCTCTCTTGCCTCACCCTGACCACAGAAGAGATTATGACATATTGCTAAACCCAGTGCCAAGGTGAGGACATATATTTAGGCCAATTGTCTAGGCAAAGTGAGTCTCCGCGCTTACCCAAGCCCTGCCCACAGAGGGAATATTGGTATATCACTAAAACCAGCAAATAAATGATGTGCCTCTTCTTCTAGGGTCCTGTCCACAAGATAGATTGTGACATCTCACTAGACTAACACCCACCCAGGTGATGTGGGCTTTCTGCTTGCTGTCAGTTCACAGGTGATATTGTGCCATATAACAGAGACCAGAGAAGAGGACTAAAGATTACTCTTAAGCCTGGAGCCAGGCTATGTACAAGATGGTGACTCCCATTCCTGGAAGTTTCCACCAGTGTTATTGTGACATATACTTTGCTCAGCCTCTGAAGGATTCAATAATCCTGCCTAGGTGTAGCCAGAAAATGAGATTTGGACATATACCTCAGCTGAGTGCCTTGGTTATTTGACTCTCCTGTCTTAACAATATCTCTAGGAAGTATTATAACATGTTTCTGGACCTAGTTATCTGACTCTACTCTTCTGCCTGGACCCTGCATCCACTGGGGATTGCAGATTTCTAAGCACTGCATCCACATGATATGACTCTTTTTTCTGGTTCTTTTAACAGGAGACATTGTGGAGTATCTCAGGGATGATAATTTAGGAGATATGAGCCTCCTTTTCTGTATAGACACTTCCCACTAGGGACATTGTGCTATACATCTGAGTGTAACCCCAAAGTTGTGCAGCTTTTCTGCCAGGGACATGCCAACAAAGAGAATATTGGAAAATTTCTGGCTCAGCATCTAGAGTTCTTGGCTGTCACACCTGTTTTATTACCACAGAGTAAATTGTGACATATATCTAGACACAGATCACAGGCATGATAACAACTGTCATATGTGGACCCCACAAATAGGAGTAATTTTGACACTCATAACTTGCTTTAGAAACTCGAATGATTAAATCTCTTTCTGGGAAAAAATTTAAAGAAGATTATAACAACCTTAGATATTTTATAAAACCCTTGGCTTGTTCAGAGTGTTATTAAAAACCCAGAAGAAAAGTGAAATTTTGAGTCTCATATGCACACCCAGGGGACAGTATGGATCGTCACCATCTCACATGTATTAAGCCAACTGTCACCCATAAAAAAAGGACATATGTGATATTGTAAATGTCAGCCAGGTAATTTTTTGTCAGTGTGATTTTGATATAAATTGTGGCTGAGATCCTGTGGAATTTGACTCTCCAGACTGGTTCCAGCCCACATATATTATTATGGTACCTACCTGGGCCAATTTCTAAATGTTGTGACTCTTTTGCCTGGGCCCCACTCTCAGTAAATGTCATGACGCATCACTAGATCCTGCACCCAGGTCATGTTATATATTTGTCTGAGCCATGCCTACAGAAATCATTGTGACATATCACTGTGTCAACCACCTAGGTGACATACCTCCCCCTATTAGAAGGGGCTCTGAGCACAGAGCGGGATAGTGACATATGGCTGGACCAGGCAGCAAGGTAATGGTAATCTCTTGCTAGGGCCATGTTCTAAAGAGGACATTGTGATAAGTCTCTGGGCCTATCACCTAGGCGGTGTTGCTCTCTTGCTTGGGTCCAGCTTATCTGGATAGAGACATATTGCTAGGCTAGGCAAGTGGGTGATGGTACTCTTTTGCCATGGCTATGCCTCAAGGAGCACATTGTGACCTATCTCTGGGCATATCACCTAGGTGATTTGACTGTCTGCTTGAGTCCTGCCCACATGGAGCATTGTGACATGAGGATAGAACCAGCACCTATTTGTTGTAACTTTGTTTCCTTGTTCCTGTCCTGAAGGAGCCTTGAGAAACATCTCAGGAGCCGGCATCAAGGATATGTGGCTTTTCTGCCTGGCTTTACCTGACACATTAGATTGTGTCATATACCTAGGGAAGCACCTAGGTGATATGACTCTTCTGTTCTGCCTCAGCCTTCCCTACTCTGGACATTGGGCTTATATCTGATCCAGTGTCTTAAGTAATGTGAATCTTTTCTTCTCTCTGTGCCTTTACAATATAGTGATGTGACATAATGCTAAGCCCAATACTTAGGTAATATGACTATTATTTTCCAGAACCATGCCCATGAAAAGAATTTTGAAGTATTGGAGGAACCAGAACCCAGGTTATGTTCCTCTTCTGCCTAGGTGCAGCATAATTAGGGAATTATGACATATTGCTGGGCCCCCCCACCCTGATGATGTAACATACCTACCTGTTTCAGAGCAACAGAAAGTATTTTAGATATCTTGAGCCCATTCTGTATGTGTTTTGCTCTCATCTTTTGTCTGTTTCTTTTTTTTCCACATTTAAGATTTATTCATATTGTTGGTTCCAATACCCAGTTAATGTAACCGTCATTTCTAGAACCAGCTTAGAGAGGACGTTGTGACATATTGCTTGGCACAGCACCTAAGTTGTGCAACCCTCCTGCTAGGTTTTTTCCTAAAACTGGATTATAAAGTTTACATAGCTTCAATGAAGAGGTATGATAATCAAATATAAATTGTAATCCCACCAATAGCAGATATTTTGCTTCTCATTGCTACGTTTATAGCAATAGGTAAAATAATGAGCTGCTTATTTGTAGAAAGCTCACGGAAGGTTAAAACACCAACTCATATTCTATAAACTTCTCAGGTGGTACACAGAGTTTTATACCAGGGCCCAGAAAAGTTTGAGATCGTGACTCTTGATTACAACTGTGGGTGAGAGCAAATGTTGTCACCATCTCACATTACAAAGCCCACTGTGGGAGTCCTGAGTCTAATAAGCAAATAAAGTACAAAGATGGAATTGTGACTTACATGTGGACCTTCCTACACGTGAGTTTGTGACTCATTTCTGGACCCAGATCACAGGCATAATAATGTGTCTTCTGTCTGAACCCAGCCTATAAGAGAGATGTTGATTATCATAACTGGGTTTAGGGCAATAATGCAAGATTGTGCATTAATAAGAGCAAGTAGGCCTTAGAGTGGTTTGCAACCCACATACAGTCACCCAAAACACATGTGAGATTTGTAACTCTTTGTTGGTGGGAGGGGTGGGGTATGGAGTCTCACTCTGTCCCCAGGCTGGAGTGCAGTGGTGTAATCTTGGCTCACTGCAAGCTCTGCCTCCTGGTTTCAATCCATTCTCCTGCCTCAGCTTCTCAAGTAGCTGGGACTACAGGCATCCACTACCAGGTCTGGCTATTTTTTTTTTTATTTGTATTTTAGTAGAGAAAGGTTTTCACTGTGTTAGCCAGGATGGTATCGATCTCCTACTTTGTGATCCTCCCGTCTTGGCCTCCCAAAGTGCTGGGATAACAGGCATGAGCCATCGTGCCTGGCAGAAGTGGTGACTCTTATACATACAACAACCTAATTACCTAAACTGTTTAGGTAATACCATTCAGGACACAGGCATGGTCAAGGACTTCATGTCTAAAACACCAAAAGCAGCGGCAACAAAAGCCAAATTGGCAAAAGGGATCTAATTAAACTAAAGAGCTTCTGCTCAGCAAAAGAAACTGCCCTCAGAGTGAGCAGGCAACCTACAGAATGGGAGAAAATTTTTGCAATCTACTCGTCTGACAGAGGGCTAATATCCAGAACCTACAAAGAACTCAAACAAATATACAAGAAAAAAACAAATAACCCCATCAAAAAGTAGGCAAAGGATATGAACAAACACTTCTCAAACGAAGACATTCATACAGCCTAACAGACACAGGAAAAAAAATGCTCATCATCACTCGCCATCAGAGAAATGAAAATCAA
>NW_016856917.1:0-870 GCF_001698545.2 Rhinopithecus bieti | reverse complement strand
ATAAAATATAAACTTTTTTTTTCACTTTACATGTTGACTAATGTATTAGAGTATGAAATCAAGATAGCTGGATTATTATTCATAATCACAGCAAATATTTGAGTCAACCTGACCTATAACACTAATGACAAAAAGCATTTTGACATACATTCAATATTTTGCTAGGCTGAAAGAAAGAAAATGTGGAGACAGCATCACAAGAAGCTGACAAAGTCAGGGGTCGTGTAGAACACGCAGCAAAAACTACATTTCCCAGCTTGCCATGCAGTTAAGTTGCTGTGGGCTAACTTGTGGCTAATGAAGTGTGGACAGATATTACATAAGTCACTTCCAGGGCCGGCTCTAAAACCATTTTGCTCTCTCTCTTTCCTTTCCTCAGTAACCTTGGGGCCACAAGTGTCAGATGGAGAGGCTAAGAAATGAGGAAGGGCCAGGCGTACGGCTCATGCCTGTAATCCCAGCAATTCTGGAGGCTGAGGCGGGCGGATCATGAGGTCAAGAGATTGAGACCATCCTGGCCAACATGGTGAAACCCTGTCTCTACTAAAAATACGAAAATTTGCTGGGTGTGGTGGTGCGAGCCTGTAGTCCCAGCTACTTGGGAAGCTGAGGCAGAAGAATCATTTGAACCAAGGAGGCCGAGGTTGCAGTGAGCCAAGATCGCACCACTGCACTGCAGCCTGGTGACAGAGAGACTCCGTCTCAAAAAAAAAAAAAAAAAAAAGAAATAAAAAAATAAAAAAAGAGAAAATGAGGAAAGGCAGTATGAGACTGTAACATAAACTTTTAGTACGTTCAAACACTAAGATGTCAGAGTTTGTCACTTGTGGCTGCTGGCTCAATTACCCTTCATAATGCAGAATAGGAGAC
>NW_016856916.1:0-472 GCF_001698545.2 Rhinopithecus bieti | reverse complement strand
CCTTGCTCTTTCTTTTATTTTATTTTATTTTATTTTATTTTATTTTATTTTATTTTATTTATTTTTTTTTTTTCTGAGACGGAGTCTGTCTCTGTCGCCCAAGCTGGAGTGCAGTGGCGCGATCTCGGCTCACTGCAAGCTCCACCTCCCGGGTTCACGCCATTCTCCTGCCTCAGCCTCCCGAGTAACTAGGACTACAGGTGCACATCAACACGCCTGGCTAATTTTTGTATTTTTAGTAGAGACAGGGTTTCACTGTGTTAGCCAGGATGGTCTCGATCTCCTGACCTTGTGATCCACCCGCCTTGGCCTCCCAAAGTGCTGGGATTACAGGTGTGAGCCACTGCGCCCGGCCTTTTTGCTGTTTCTTGACCACCAATGTGGCTGGAGGGAGGGAGTGAGGGGGTGGTGGGGAGGAGGGCATGGAGGTAACAGGGCCATGGGGAGCACTTGGGAACCGTCAAAGGTTGTG
>NW_016856915.1:0-472 GCF_001698545.2 Rhinopithecus bieti | reverse complement strand
GAGCTCATCCATGTCCCTACAAAGGACACAAACTCATCCTTTTTTATGGCTGCATAGTATGGAATACTATGCAGCAATTCCTCTTATTTCACTTTTTGACTATTTTAAAACTTATGCACTATCCTAGAACCTCTGACAAATATTTCCACTAAAACCACCAAAAAGAAGTATAGGCCACCTCCAGTATGAAGTGTGTTACCACTTCATGATAAAGACTGGGGATTTATTCCCATTGAAAATGCAGTCACAGGAAATAAAAGATGAGCCATAATTTTTCAGTCACAATTGAAATATCCCAACATAAGGAGAAAGGGTGGGTGTAATGATTGAATTAGGAGACAGACAACATAGGATAGAAAATTATTGAGCTTTTATTTTTAAGTGGTAACTACAGTTGAAATAGAAATAACCGTAATTTGTTTCTGGTTATAAAGAATGTAACTGTGTGTATATATATATATATATATATATA
>NW_016856914.1:0-2631 GCF_001698545.2 Rhinopithecus bieti | reverse complement strand
CAATCATCTTTTTTTTGTTTTTTTTGTTTTTTGATTTTTGAGATGGAATCTTGCTCTGTTGCCAGGCTGGAGTGCAGTGGCGCGATCTCGGCTCACCGCAAGCTCCACCTCCTGGGTTCAAGTGATTCCCCTGGATTCCCCTGCCTCAGCCTCCCAAGTAGTTGGGACTACAAGTGTGCACCACCAAGCCCGGCTAGTTTTTTTTTTTTTTGAGACAGAGCCTTGCTCTGTTGCCCAGGCTGGAGTGCAGTGGCACAATCTCGGCTCACTGCAAGCTCCACCTCCTGGGTTCACTCCATTCTCCTGCCTCAGCCTCCCAAATAGCTGGGACTACAGGCGCCCGCCACCACACCCAGCTAATTTTTTGTATTTTAATAGAGATGGGGTTTCACCGTGTTAGCCAGGATGGTCTCGATCTCCTGACCTCATGATCCGCCTGCCTGAGCCTCCCAAAGTGCTGGGATTACAGGCGTGAGCCACCGCGCCTTGCCAGTTTTTTGTATTTTCCTTTTTTTTTATTTTAGTAGAGACAGGGTTTCACCATGTTGGCCAGGATGGTCTCCATCTCTTGACCTTGTGATCCGCCCAATCCAATCATTTTAAAGCAAACACCTATGTAATTCTTAACACCACCCAGGTCCAGAAAGCAGCATAAGCAGAACTCCAGGATGCACTGTGCTCTTCTCCAGTCATAGACCCTCTTCCCTCAAGAGTAACCACTACTCGCTCCCCATCTTTGGGAGAATCATTTCTTTAGTTTTCATCATGGCGTTTCCTCTAATGTATCAGTTCATATGTAAGTTTATGTTTAACTTTCTCCTTGTTCTCAATAATATGTATTTAAGTTTCATCTATATTGTGAGGGGCTGTATTTTTTCATTTTACTGCTACATGATATTGGATGAATATATCATGATTATTTTAGGAATTTCTCTATTTCATTTAAACTCAAATTTATTGACAAAGGTTTTATAATACTTCCTTATTTTCTTTTAATGTCTGGGAATCTGTAATATCCTCTCTGTCATTCCTGATGTTGGTTGTTAGTGCGCTCTCTCTCTTTTCCCTTCTCCTTCTTCTGGTTGATTCTCACCAGAGGTTTGTCAATTTTACCAATGTTTTAAAAAATGCAAATGTGGGGTTAGTTGACTATCTTTATTTTATACTTGTTTTGTAATTCATTAATTGCTGCTGTCTTTATTATTGTCTTCTACTTTCTTTGTTTCATTTTGCTGTTCTTTTCTAACTTCTTGAGATAGATGAATAGCTTACTCACTTTCAGCCTTTCTTCTGAAACAATCCTCCAGCCTTGGCCTCCCAAAGTGCTGGGATTACAAGTGTAAGCTACTGTGCCCGCTTTCTTTTCAACATATGGATGTACATCTATACATTTTCTCTAATGACTTATTTAGTGATGTCTTATATGTTTGAGATGTCATATTTTAATTATCTTTTAGTTCAAAACATTTTGTGTGATGATTTCTCCTTAGAATTTTATTTCTCAATTATCCAAAATATGAGACTATGCTTTGCACGATTTCAATCCTAAAATTCATTGAGGCTTGCTTTGTGTCCCAGCCCCAGCTTTTGTAAACTTTTGTGAATATTCTACATGTGTGCTTGAAAATCCTATGCATTCTGCAGCCATTGGGTGTTGTGTTCTACATATGTCCATTATAACATTTTAAAAAATCATAATCATATTGTTAAAATATTTTATATGTTTACTGATCTTTCTTGGTCTCCATAATCTATCAATTACTGAGAGAAGAATGTTAAAATCTTTTCTTGACATTTTGTCAATTTTAATTTATGTATTTTAAGGCAGTGTTGTTAGAAACACACAAATTTTGAATTCTTATGGCTTCCTGATGAATTGAACCTTTTATTATTATGAAGGGACCCTCTTTAATAATGCTTTTGACCATAATATCTATTTTCATTTCATGTTAAAACTGCACACACATACACGCACACACACAGACACACAGTCATGTGCCACATAATAACATTTTGGTCAATAATGGACCACAGATATGACAGTTGTCCCATAAGATTATAATACTGTATTTTACTATACCTTTTCTATGTTTAGATACACAAACACTTACCATTATGTTATACTAGCCAGTAAGCCTATGATATTCAGCACAGTAACATGCTGTACAGGTTTGCAGCATAGGAGCAGTAGATGTGTAGTAGGCCTAGGTATGTAGCAGGCCATACCATCTAGGTTTGTGTAAGTACATTCCATCATGTTTGCACAATGACAAAATTGCCTAATGAAAGATTTCTCAAAATATATCCCTGTCATTAAACAATGCATGACTGTATATGTTCCTGTGTGTTTATGTGTGCACACGTGTGTGTGTGTGCATAAAGAGAGACAGAGAAGAGAGAGCACAACAGAACTATACACACATATATGGTTATAAGTGTATATACACACACGTATATACATATATGTATATACACGTAATATACATATATCTATATACACGTAATATACATATATATCCGAGTGTGTGTGTATGTATGTGTGACTGTATCAGCTTTCATCTGGCTAGTATTTACATAGAGCACCCTTTTTTGTCCTTTTATTTTAAACTTTTTTGTATACTTATGCTTTAT
>NW_016856913.1:0-870 GCF_001698545.2 Rhinopithecus bieti | reverse complement strand
CGACTCAGGAGGCTGAGGCAGGAGAATCACTTGAACCCGGGAGGCGGAGGCTGCAGTGAGCCGAGATCGCACCGCTGCACTCCAGCCTGGGCAGCAGAGTGAGACTCCGTCTCAAAAAAAAAAAAAAAAAAAAAAAAAGGTGAAGATGATAAAGTCTATATTATATAAATTTTACCACGATTTTTTTTTTAAAGTCTTTCTGTTTGCTTTGTGGAGGAGAGACCAGAGGAAGCATGGCAGGAATGGAAGAGAAAGACCCTTTTAGGAGGCAACCGTGACAATCAAGGCTCAGACTAGAATGGCAGTGACACCAGTGGGGATTTGGGGTGAATTTGGATGATCCCAACATTTCCCACTTAACGTCATTAATTTGTTCCTGAAAATCAGATATTCTGTGAAAAACCATTAAAAACTTTCTTACCATTGTTTGTAAATGGAAAAAAAAAAGTCATACTACAGTGCATGGCAACCATAACCCCAACCAATTTCCTAATATATAACTACAACACAGTGAAATGTCTACATATGATAAACTATTATGTCAGGATGTGAAATGCTTAAACCATCATTTCCTGACCTCCAAATAATGAATGTGCTGTTACTTGTTCTTCTGATTTGCAGGCAGTAGCAAGTAACAGTTTATATGCCATAATATTTTGTTTACAATGGGCCATGACAAATAACACACAGCAATGAATCCGTTTGTTGGAAAAAGTGCAGACAAAAGTTTACAATAAAAAAGTGAGGCTCAGCCGAGCCCCATTACTCATGCCTGCAATCCTAGCACTTTGGGAGGCTAAGGTGGGAGGATCGCTTGAGGCCAGGAGTTCAAGACCAGCCTAGTCAATATAGGGAGACCCCAGCTCAAAT
>NW_016856912.1:0-867 GCF_001698545.2 Rhinopithecus bieti | reverse complement strand
TATTAAAAACTACTGAAAATAAAGCTTGGAATATTCCATGTAAAGATAAGTAATAAAAGCAGCAAAATAAAGATCTAAATATGGTTTATTTAATGTAACTAAAATTATATTAACATTTAAGAGACAGGCACTTTTAGCTGATTAATTTGTAATGCTATAAATTTATTATCAGCTGTAATCCAATGTTTGTATTTCGTATTTTAATTTCAATTTATTCATAAATGCCCATTGTCATATAATGTTATTCATGATTGATTTTGAGAATATTTCTAAATTTGTAAACATAATGGGGATTCTCTGTGTTCATTTATGCTGTTGATTTTTAGCTTAGTTGCATTGTCATCAGAAATATACTCTTATTTCAAACCTTTAGAATTTCCTGAGGCTGGTTTTATGGTCCAGTATTTAGTCAATTAAAAAAAAAAAAGTCAATGTATGCTTTGCTTTAATGTGTATTCTATTCAGCTGTATATAATATTCTGCATAGGTCAATTCAAGCATTTGGTAACCAAATTATTTAAATATTCTCTATAGTCACTGACTTTAGCCAATGAGTTCTAAAATTTACTGAGAGAGTTGTGTTAGAAGTATTTCCGGCCGGGTGCAGTGGCTCACGCCTGTAATCCCCGCACTTTGGGAGGTCAAGGCAGGAGGATCACTTGAGGTCAGGAGTTCAAGACCAGCCTGGCCAACATGGTGAAACCCCATCTCTACTAAAAAAACAAAAATTTGCAGGCCCGGTGGTGCATACCTGTAATCCCAGCTACTCAGGAGGCTGAGGAAGGAGAATCGCTTGGACCTGGGAAGCAGAGGTTGCAGTGAGTGAAGATCGTGCCACTGCACTCAGTGAGAACTTGTCTCAAAAAA
>NW_016856911.1:24747-26613 GCF_001698545.2 Rhinopithecus bieti | reverse complement strand
TGTGGCCCAGTCTGGGGTGCAGTGACGCAATCTCGGCTCACTGCAGCCTCCGCCTCCCAGGAGAAACTCTTTTCATCTTTTGAAGAGCATGTTCTTTAAAATACTAGGTGTGTTCCAATTATTTGTTAAATAAAAAAAAAAAAATCTAAAAAAACCCCCCCGACTGAGTCCCAGTGGCCCTGTGATTCTATTGTTTATTAGCAAAGACCACTGAGGCACTTTATTCCTCACTTGAAAGTTTGCAGCTATGACTGACAATAGCGGTAAACAGAGTTAAATCCTCACCACAAAGAATCAAAACACTGGATGTGAAATCAGGGAGACCAAAATTCAATGTTTGGCTTTGACAACAATAAGCTATGTGACTTAGGCAACTCATTTTACCCTTCTTGGTCTGGATTCTGTAAATATAAAATAAGGAGGTCGGACTAAATGGTCTCTGAAGTCTTTCTCCTTCCATTGTTCCATGATCACAGAAAGCTGTCGTAATAATTACTTTGTTTTTATAGCCAGACGTTAAGGCAGTTAGAATACATGGAATGCATTAGTAAAACTGCCAAAGAGAAAACAATCAGTGATTGGTACACTACCAAGCAATTCACAAATGCTCAAAATTAATTGAATTAAGAACAAAAAAATTAGAAAACTCATTAAAGAAGCTAAGACGGCAGAATTAGATTTGCAGAAGAGACCAAAAGCCAAAGAGAAGACTCCCAAGCTGGAGGACTAAGCCCCTTGTGTAGGTAATCTCTGAGAACAATCAAAAGGAATGACAGATCCAGATCTGGCAGCAGAAGTCAATTTCCCCCAACATATAGGACTTGGGAGGCTGGGAAGTGAGCAATAGCTAGAGCACCAATACCTGAGGAAGTACCAGCAGCTGGAACTGAAGAGCCAGAGGGAACAACGGCAACTGGAACTGAAGGGCCAGGAGAAACTGGAGCAGCTGGAGCATTAGAAGAAATAAGGGCAATTCATGCTAGAGATGGCCAGGTTCAAGGTCTCTTGTTGACCATGTAGGAAATGATAGATCACTTGGGCAAGTTCGTCAGAATGAACATTTTTCTACACACTGGAGTGTAGAAAAAGAAAAGGAAGAGGCAGGGAGCAGAAAGGGAACAAAGGAAGTCCAGTATAAATCTCTGATTCAATAATATTTTCATTTGGATGAAGACAGGTAAATACCTGCTTCTTGTTTAGGATGACTCTTCTCTACCTGGCAACATATATGCATCCTAATTAGAAAAGTGGCTCAGGTGGTAATCGACTACTCATTCAACCACTAAATTGAAATGATGGATGATGTACTGAGGGAGCACAATCCTAGGGGATGTTAGAAAGGAATGGCAAGGAGCATGCTACAGTCTGTTGTGACCATCTGCACTAAGACATGGAAGGGCTGCTTTGGGAAGGCAGGTCCCCAAGAAAGCACTTTCCTGGTAAGATAGCTGGGAGTAAAAGGCACCTCCACAGAAGGGAACAATGTGTCTAGAGGGAACAGGGGATTGCTAAGTTCCAAAGTAATTAGGAAAAAAATTGAAGGAAAATAGATGCTAGGGAGTCCAGAACACTAGACAGCCCACTTCTAGAAGGTATGTCCCTCCCCTTATCTACACCAAGTAAAGCGTAATTAAATGGTCAAGCCCACCAAATAAGTAAGTTAATAAAAACAATTTAGACAATCTGAACTTATTTGTATTAAATAGTCACATCCAATCTGTCTGGTAGATTTAGTTTGTTCTGGAAAAAACAAAAAGTTTGAAGAGTGAAGATAAATGTAGTTGCCTCAATCCCCATGGACTAGAGTTAGTGACATAGTAACAAACAGTACAGAGGAATAAATTATTTTAAAATATTTAGAATAAT
>NW_016856911.1:16671-21483 GCF_001698545.2 Rhinopithecus bieti | reverse complement strand
ATTTAAAATATATATATATATATATACAGCTATATATATGCATATATCATCTGTTGTATAATTTAGTAAGACAGAGAAATAAAGAGGAGAAGGACAGGCCTAGAGTTACAGAGATTTACAAGAGAAATAGACAAGGAAAGAAGAAAACATACAAAGAGAATGCTATGGACTGAATGTACATGTCTCTTCCAAATTCACATGTTAAAATCTTAACTCCTAATATGATGGTATTAGAGATGGGACCTTTGAGAGGTAAATTAGATCATGAGGGTGGAGCCCTCATTAATGAGATCAGTACCCTCATTAAAAGAGGAGAGAGCTTGCTTTCTTTTTGTCACTCTCTGCCATATGAGGATGAGAAGACAGTCATCTGCAAACCAAGAAGTAGGTCTTCACTAGACACCAGATGGGTGAGCACCTTGATCTTGAACTTCTACCTTCCAGAAATGTGAGAAATAAATTTCTACTCTATAAGCCACCCAGCCTATGATATTTTTGTTAAAGCAGCCTGAACTGAGACAGAGAAAAAAGTATAAAACCCACAGACTGTGATATAAACAAAGCAAAAGAAGTTCAAAGACAAATATATGTGAAAGTCTCATTGTTTCCATCCATCCTACCTTGTGTTGCTTTAGAATAAAACTGCTGAAGATTTAATATTATGTTGATATTTTCAACTGAAGACCTACATGGAGATATGACACTTCAGTGTTTTCCTGGATGAAATATAACTGGAGGCAGAATCTATCCTTGTTATTTCTTAGTGGCTCTCCTCCTTTCCTATTTCCCTTTCTCCTTCTAGCTTCCAAACTCCCATCCTTAGTTTCTGTAGCACAAAGGCAAGTACAAGGTCTTCCTGGTTTGTCACTATATGCCAAGGGTTATCACAAAACCTGGAACACAGAAAGGCACCTATTCTTTCATTGGATTAATTTTACATTAATTACTATAGTGAGTTCATCTATAATAAATTGAGATTATCACATCTATGTTATCAATTTTCAAGTCTACATTTGGAACCATCTAATTTCTCATTGCCCAGAATTAGCTTCTATTACAAGTCCAATACTCACCTTGTCCAAAACAAGGCCATTTTTTCTCTCAGGTTGGTACCCCCTAAATATTATTTAATTTCCTTCTGTTCTCTCGGGCTGAAAATCTCACAGGCCTGCTTTATTTTCTCCCTCCTCTTTATGCCCTATCCAATATATAAACAATATAATTTTTGTTGTTTATAAATTATCCAATCTAGGGTATTTTGTTACAGTAGCCTGAATAGACTAAGACAATGGGTTAGCTGCCTAGTGTATCAAGTCTACACTACTCTGCATAGCTTTTGGTGACCTCTATATCCTCACCAACTCCTAGTATATTTCACTTTCATTTCTTAATAATTTTTTCACTGGATATAGAACTGTATGTGGAAGTTACTTTCTTTGAGTACTTTAAAGGTTTCATTCCATTGCATTCTGACTTCCTTTGTTTCCATTGATAACTTAGCTGAAAGTCTTAGGGTCACTCTTTTTGAAGTTTACATATCTTTTTTCCTCAGGCTACTTCAAAACTTTATATCTTCATATCCCAGCATAAGTATGGTCTTCTGTATATTTATCTTGCCTAGGGATTATAGTGCTTATTGAATCTACAGCTTGCTATCCTTCATCAGTTTTGAAAAACTTTCTCCCATTATCTGTCAAATGTTACTTCTGCCTTGTTTTTTCTCTTTCCTTTCCTTCTGGAAGTCCAATTACAAATATATTAAACTTCTTCACCTTTTCCCATATTTCTCTTACATTCTTTTGTGCATTTTCTAAACTTTTGTTTCTCTGTGCTTCAGTCTAAATATTTTACTCTCTCTTGCAGTTCTGATTCATCTTCCAGCTCACAAATTCATCTTCAGCTATGTCTCCTCTGATGGTAAAACCCCATCAACTGAGTTCTTAATACAGTTCTAGAATGTCCATTTAAAATGGACTTCCAATTCTTTGCCAAGATTATCAATCTCAATCTTGTCAATTAATTCCTTGAACATATTAATTATGGCTATTTTAAAGTCTAAAAACTCTAGTATCTGAATTTCTTGAGTTTGTTTCTAATGTCACTTGTTTCTGTTGCTTTTCAGTCACGTTTTGTTTTGTATGCATGGTTTTTTTAATA
Organism: Rhinopithecus bieti; assembly: GCF_001698545.2. Classification (NCBI taxonomy): domain Eukaryota; kingdom Metazoa; phylum Chordata; class Mammalia; order Primates; family Cercopithecidae; genus Rhinopithecus; species Rhinopithecus bieti. The sequence goes on along the minus strand of NW_016856911.1, from coordinate 19,326 downwards.
GAAAACTAGATAATGCATATGAAAAATTCTAGAGATTTTTTGAGGCTCTAATTGATGTTGTCTTCCTCCAGAAAGGATTTACTTTTATTTCTGAAAGGAAGTTAGGCCACTAGCATTAGCAATCTCAGATCATCTTAATCCAATTAGCGTTAAAGATCATTTGAATCTGGGCTTCAATTCCTGTGAGGGTTGCTTTATTTTTCAGTCTACCTCACTTTCAGGATTTGACCTTTCACAGTTCCAGTTCAAAGTCTGGGATTTTACCAATACTCATCCTCACCCTTGGCAGCCCTTGACTCCACCTTTTGCCTCCTTATCTTTATGGACCTGTCAGATACTCCTTTCAGAACCTACCGATGTCTCTAGGAGATAAGCAACACCAAGTGCTAGGCTTACATCTCTGGGCTTTCCTCCTCTCCTCACTGCCTTGGTAGCCTTCCAGTTCTTCAGAATTTTATTTCATTTTCATCCAGGTTTTCTGGCTGTTCTCAGCATACTGATGTGCTTGAAACAACCCATTCCACCACCATGGGATGGCTAAACTCTCCTTTATCATCTGTTTTGCCTCAAGCTGCCCTGTGCTTTAAGTCTACACTACACTGCATGGCTTTCAGCCCCCTATATCCTCACCAACCCCTGTCTATTCAAAATAGAACATAAGTTTTGAGGTTGGAGAGTGTTCATGTTTAAACTGTGGCTTTACTCTACTTATAGCTACATGCCATTGGACAAGTTATAGAGCTTTTCCACAATTAATTTATAAAATAGGGGTAGTAAAATCTGTTTCACAGGGTCAGTGAGATTAAATAATATGGGTAAAATACTTAGCACAATCCCAAAGTAATAGCAGTTAGCACTTACTGAGTATTATTATCACTGCTAGTTCTACTAAAAATGAAAAAAATGAGTCAACCTATGCATGAAACTCATCCATTTCTTTACTCTGGCAAAATATGTGTGCACATTTTCACCTTCATAGCTTGTTCACATTATTCCTCAATTTTCTCTTTTCCTAATGCAATCCAACATACACTTCAAGGCCCAAGTGGAGTTCAACCTCCACTGTGAAAAGTATGCTAAAATTTCAAAATCTATACTGATATGTACTTGCTCTAATTCCTATTCAACTTATCAACACATGATTTATCAACTATTCCCTAATTTTGTTTTATGGATTGTTCCCTAATCTAGTTTTCCTTTCCAAAACTAGATTATAAAGTGCTTACAAAACAGCCAATATAATTTGTATCTTTTATAGTACCCAGGATAACATCAAACATGTAAGAGGTTCTCAAAACATGCATGTGGCTCAGGATAGAAGAAAAGAGTTCCTCATATTCTATGAACATTTGAATTAATACTGCAAAGCATGTAGAATGGGGGAGGGGTGCAGAGAGACACAGGCAGAAGAGAAGGAAATAAGTAAATAAGCACATCACAGAAAGATTTTCTAGTAAAACATTTACTTAAATCTTTACTGTAAGAGTAACTTCAGCTTACCTAGTTGCATTATTTGAAAAATAACAATTCAAAGTCCAAAGCTCCATTTTTACAATTCAATGTTTAGAATTTAACTGGAACTGGCCAGGCGTGCCAAGGTGGGCAGACCACCTGAGGTCAGGAGTTTGAGACCAGCCCAGCCAACATGGTGAAACCCTGTCTCTGCTGAAAATACAAAAATTAGCCAGGCGTGATGGTGCACACCTATAATCCCAGCTACTTGGGAGGCCGAGGCATGAAAATCACTAAAACCTGGGAGGTAGAGTGAGCCGAGATTGTACCACTGCACTCCAGCCTGGGTGAAAGAGAAGACTCTGTCTCAAAAAAAGAACAAAGAAAAAAAATCATATCTACATAATGAAGCCTCCATTAAAAAACAAATAATACTAGGTCTACAGACCTTCTAGATAGCTGAATATGTAGAAGTTCCCTCCTGAAGCGTGGCACCCCTGGAGATGGCATGGAATCTCTGCATTCCTTATCTCATACCTTCCCCTATGTATCTCTTCAATCTAGCTGTTCATCTCTATCTTTTCTAATATCCTTTATAACAAATGGGTAAGTGTAAGTAAAATGCTTCTGAGTTCCAGCAAGTTAATCAAACCCAGGGAGGGGGCTATGTGAACTCTGATTTATAGCTAGTTGGTAAGAAGCATCTGGGACTTGAAATTGGGATCTGAAATGGAGGGCAGTCCTGTGGTAGTGAGTCCTCAATCTGTGGGTTCTGACACGATCTCTACACATACAGTGTCAGGATTAAATTAGAAGACAGACACCCAAATGGTGTCTGCTGAAGAATATGCAGAACTGACTGCTTGGTGTGTAGGGAAACAAATACCATACATGTGGTTTCAGAAGTACTGTGCCAAGTGCAGAGTAGAGTGGGAAAAATGCATCTTTGGTTTTTCCTGTATCACTACAGTTGCTTTACTCACAATTGCCAGAACTTGGAAATTATCAAGATGTCCTTCAGTAAGTGAAGGTTGTGCATGTATGGGGATACGCAGGATATGGGAAATCTTGGTACTTCCCATTTAATTTTGTAGTGAGCCTAAAACTGCTCTAAAAAATAAAGTTCATAAATTTTTAAAAAGTTAACACAGGTGGGGCTGGGCACGGTGGCTCACACCTGTAATCCCAGCACTGTGTGTGTGT
>NW_016856911.1:10882-15621 GCF_001698545.2 Rhinopithecus bieti | reverse complement strand
TTTTTGAGATGGAGTCTCACTTTGTTGCCCAGGCTGGAGTGCAATGGCAAGGTCTTGGCTCACTACAACCTCTACCTCCCAGGTTCAAGCAATTCTCCTGCCTCAGCCTCCCGAGTAGCTGGGACTACAGGCGTGTGTCACCACACCCGGCTAATTTTTGTATTTTTAGTAGAGAAGGGGTTTCCAGGTTGGTCTTGAACTCCTGACCTCATGATCCACCCACCTCAGTCTCCCAAAGTGCTGGGATTACAGGCGTGAGCCACCACGCCTGGCAACTGCATGCTTTTTTAGCAAGATATTTTTTAACATGACCACATTTGCAATGTGAAGAAAGGCCCTACATTTGACATCCATGCATGACAGCTTACCCACAGCATTGTAGAGAGGCTCTCCAGTTATCCTGTCCCAAACTACAGTGGTTTCCCTCTGGTTGCTGACACCAATAGCTTTAAAGAGAAAGTTAAACAGAAGGAAGTCGAAATTTTAACAAGTAGGAAACTACTTCAGGAGAACAGCTCTCATCTTACTAGAGACGCAACTAAACATAACAAATTTAAAAAAATTAGAAATATTTGTAGTGATATTCATTTATTTTCTTTGAGTGGCTCCAGAAAACGCCAATACCCAATGCCAAGTATTTCTTTTCATTTCTACATACTCCTTCCAGCTTTACTACTAGCACACAATGACATGGACCCAGATCAATACCCAAATAAAAGGCATACTGGTTGCTTTAAGGAATGCAATAACTTTGCAAATTTATAATACCCAATTTATTATTCTGAGCAGACCAATAATCAACTCATTCAATTGTTTACCAAATGCTACAAGAAATTTTCCTCCATATGTGTGTGCATTTGTGTGTGTGTGTGCGTGTGTGCGCATGCATGTACATGCCTACATTTTAAGAAAATAGCTATGGACAAAATCCTTTATGCTGAGTATCCTTATGATTTGTTAGAAATTCAGTTTTATTCCTGTATTTAATATGTCACGATACATAAGAATTTGAATCAGGCATAAATATAATATATAATGGCATTTACATTACACTGACCTACATAAAACAAGTACAAGTACTGTATTTAATGTAAAAAACACTAACCCACACTATCACACTATCTTACTCAATTCAGCTTGGTTGAGCTAAATTGGAGGTTTTCAGACTTGATTGTACTTTAGAATCAACTGAGGAGCTTTTTTTTTTTTAGACCGAGTCTCGTTCTGTTGCCCAGGCTGGAGGCTGGAGGGCAGTGGCACGATCTCGGCTCACTGCAAGCCCTGCCTCCCAGGTTCATGCCATTCTCCTGCCTCAGCCTCCCGAGTAGCTGGGACTACAGGCATCTGCCACCATACCTGGCTAATTTTTTGTATTTTTAGTAGAGACAGGGTTTCACTGTGTTAGCCAGGATGAACTGAGGAGCTCTTAAAAAATACCAATGCCCAAGCCCTGGTCAAAACATTCCAATTTAACTGACCTGAGATGGGATGTGAGCATTGGTATGGGTTCCTAAAACTTCCCCAGGTGATTCTAATGTGCATCCTGGATAGAACACACTGGGCTAAAGGATCCAGCTCTTCCAGAATTTAAGATCAGGATAGACCTTAAAGGCTGTATAACAAAAAATACTTTTTAAGCTCAAATCTTCTCTAGAATCACCTGTCATATGACCATCCAGACAGCACTTCTAGTGACAAGATATTCACTACATCTCTCAAGGCAGAGCAATCTCTATTGGACAACTCTGGTGCTTTTCTTCTTTTTGTAAATCCACCAGACTGGAAAACGTAGCAAGACCTCATCTCTACAAAGAAATAAAATAATTAGCCAGATGTGGTAGTGCACAACTGTAGTCCTAGCCACTCGGGGCTGAGGCAGGAGGATTGCTTGAGCCCAGGAGTTCAAAATCACCCTGGGCAAAATAGCAAAACCCAGGCTCTATAAAAAAATTTTAAAAATTAGCCAGATGGCCTGACACGGTGGCTTGCACCTGTAATTCCAGCACTTTGGGAGGCCGAGGCAGGTGGATCACCTGAGGTCAGGCGCTCAAGACCAGCCTGGCCAGCATGGCGAAACCCTATCTCTACTAAAAATGCAAAAAATTAGCCAGGTGTGGTGGTGTGTGCCTGTAATCCCAGCTACTCAGGAGGCTGTGGCAGGAGAATCACTTGAACCCAGGAGGCGGAGGTTGCAGTGAGCCAAGATTGCGCCACTGCCCTCCAGCCTGGGCCATGGAGGGAGACTACATCTCANAGCCTGGGCGACAGAGCAAGACTCCAACTCAAAAAAAAATAAAATAAAATAAAAAAATAATTTTCTGTGTAGCTTCCACCTCCCGATCTTAGTCATATTCTTTGGAGATATATAGAATAAGGGTAATCCTTCTACATGCCAGTCTTTGAAAAACTTGAAGCAACTCTTTTGTACCTCAAGTCTTCTGCTATGTAAGCTAAACAATCCAATTTCCTTCAGCTGACCCTGCCTAAACACGGCATGGTTTAAAGTCCCTTTATCACCACGCCTAGGAACATGCAAGTATATGTCCACATCACTCAAATTGTATGCCCAGAATAAAACACAATACTCTAGGAATGTTCTGACCAGCACAGAGCTGAGGGGGAACCATCAGCTTCCTTGTTCTAATACTATTTATCCAATGCAGATTGACTTACTTTATTTAATATCTTTTCTAAAACTACTTATTGGGTGGTATGCTCACTAACTGGGTCACGGGATCTGTACCCCAAACCTCAGCACTCAGCATCATGCAATATACTTACATAACAAACCTGCACATGTACCCTCTGTATTGAAAATAAAAGTTTATATATATATTTTAAATCTTTTCTAGAGATACAAAGATGATTGAGATTCTACTCCAAAGAAATTTATAGGCATAGGGTACAGGGAAGAGATTCTGGGTAAGACAAAAATGTTTATAAAAGTAAATAAACAGAAAGGAGAATGAGGGAATGGATGGGGCTGGGAATCAATGGGGACTTGGTTCTGACTGATGTAGTGACAGGAGAGGATGGATTACCAGCACAAGTGGAGGGAGGAGCTCCAAGTAGGGCAGAAGGCTATTGCTGCGCTTGTGATGAAGGAAAGTTGGCAGGAGATCCAGATATAAAGCACAGGAACAGGAAGGTGAGGATTTAAGGCCGCAGAGCCTCAACTTTCTCCGTGAAGCAGGAGCTAAGGTTATCTGCCAAAACAGGGCAAGAGTTTGGGGTACCATTCAGTAGAGCTCAGGCTCTGAGGCCAGATAGCTGGGATTCAAATTCCAATGCCTGTGCTTCCTAGCAGTGTGACTCTGGGTCTCAGTTTTGTGTCTTGTGAAAAATGGAGAGAATAATAGTTCCAACTTTACAGGGTTACAGTGAGGAATCAGGGTTACAGTGAGGTGTCAATGTATATTAAAACAGATGCCTGGTACACAGTAAGCACTCAATAAATGTTACCTACTGCTGCTGCCTTGGTCATCATTATTGAGAACAGAGTAGAGTAACAGTTTCAGAGAATGGGACTGAGCTAAGCAGGGCAAATAAAGGAATTCTGCAGCAGCTCTATGGGCACATACTGTGAATGTGATTTTTTTGTGTGTGTGACAACTTTACAACATGGGATCAAAATGAACTCATGGTCAACTAAAATCTCCTATTCCTCCTCACTATGTTAATTATACCATCAATAAGCTGGCTGCTTTCTTATTCACAATCCTTGAGTAACTATTCTACACCTCTCATGTTACCCATCTTTACTGGGTCACTCTAACTTTTCTTCAGAATCTAATCTAGAGCTATTTCAATCTGATTCTTCGGTCACGGGTTCCTCCCTGGGCATTCCTTTTTTCTCTTCTATCTTAATTGGATTCCTTCATGCCAAGTAAAATTGCTTTGCTTGCAGACAAAGTCCAGTGAAACAGCTTCCCAGGATTCTCTGCCGGCCACAAACATGTCTTTATTACCCATTTCTCCCCAGGGCACACAAGTCTTATGTGTGAACTTATCTCTGAACTTTTTCAATATTCCAGTGTCTTGTCATTCCTACCCTAAAATCCTCTACGTTTTTTAAAGAAAACGTTTCCGACTCCTAATCTCAGCACATGCGCCATTCCTAATGGTTCCTAATTTTAATTCCTTCTTTCTTAGAATAACACATTCACGTTTTATAATTCTCCACTCCTCCTCATGTGCACCATTTAAGATAATATGAAAGTCACATGCATAAAACATGTATTTCCTGGCCTCAAAGTCTTTCATTTACAGATATCATAACCATTATTATATATTGTATTACTCTTGCATTTACCAGCTTCATACTTTACCCACATATTCTCTTTGGGGGCACTTTTCTCTAGACTGAATGTCAGTAGTAAAATTAAACTAGTTAAAATCTACACTCAAAATCTCTGGTTAATTTTTCTTAAAATTACGTGTGAAGTTATAATCGCAGTTAAGAAAATATACCTTAGAAAAAAGAGCCTTTGAAAATACTCCAGGATGTTAATAATTGTTGTCTTTGTAGAATTATGGATGAGATGCATCCTTTTTTAAAATTCAAATCATAATGTATAATTATAACACATTTTTTGGGAGAAAACTAAAAACACACAGAAAATAAGAGTTTCAGAGGAAGGTTCTCTGGCTACAAAAAGTAATACCATATAGGAAGAGAGATAAGGCTTTTATTTTCTTTTTTTTTTTGAGACAGAGTTTTGCTGTTGTTGCCCGGGCTG
>NW_016856911.1:4513-9860 GCF_001698545.2 Rhinopithecus bieti | reverse complement strand
TTTTTTTTTTTGAGACGGCGTTTCGCTCTTGTTGCCTAGGCTGGAGTACAATGGAGCAATCTTAGCTGGGTGTGATCTCGGCTCACCGCAACCTCTGCCTCCTGGGTTCAAGTGATTTTCCTGCTTCAGCCTCCCGAGTAGCTGAGATTACAGGCATGAGCCACTACGCCCAGATAATTTTGTATTTTCAGTAGAGACGGGGTTTCTCCAAGTTGATCAGGCTGGTCTCGAACTCCTGACCTCAGGTGATCCGCCCGCCTCGGCCTCCCAAAGTGCTGGGATTACAGGCGTGAGCCACCATGCCCAGCCGTAACTCTTTATATTTTGTAATTGCTACTGTAACTCTTTATACTTCATAATTCCCTGAGCCCAGTGACAGGCAAACAGAGCTGACTCTACCCCTAGAAGGAAAGAAGCAGTCTAATTGCCTTGGGCTAGTGTGTGCTGCTCAGTTGGAGAGTTAATTTTAATTTTGGAGGCATTGCTCCTAGTGACCTGAAATCAACAAACCTTTTGTCAGATAAGGACAACAAAATCAATGAAATGGAAATTTGCCAAGGAAATACCAGACATGAAGAACCCTTAATGACCATCAGGTAAGACTATAAATGATATCACTCTTCAGTTGGCAAAGTTAATTTACTTGCCACACAAGAAATAAAAACAGAAGTGGTTTGTGAGATTATCATCAGTGTGGCTCAGGATAAAGAACACTGGTCTAGAAGTCAGGAGAGCTGTGCTTTAATGCTAATCCACCATTAAAAAGCTACATAACCTGCAGTAAGTCCCCTTCCCTAATTTGCAGATAGAGGGGGCTGGTCTAGTTGACTGAAGATCCTTTACACAATGGCGCCATCTCGGCTCACTTCAACCTTCACCTCCCAGGTTCAAGAGATTCTCCTGCCTCAGCCTCCCTAGTAGCTGGGATTACAGGTATCTGCCACCACGCCCGGCTAATTTTTTGTATTTTTAGTAGAGACAGGGTTTCACACCATGTTGGCCAGACTGGTCAAGAACTCCTGACCTCAGGTGATCAGCCTGCCTCGACCTCCTGACATGCTGGTATTACACGCGTGAGCCACTGTGTGCCCAGCCTTTTTTGTTTGTTTGTTTTGTTTTGTTTTTTTTGAGACAAAGTCTTGCTCTGTTGCCCAGGCTGGAGTACAGTGGGGCAATCTCAGCTCACCACAACTTCTGCCTCCCAGGTTCAAGCGATTCTCCTGCCTCAATCTCCCAAGTAGCTGGGATTACAGGCACCCACCACCACGCCTGGCTAATTTTTGTATTTTCAGTAGAGACGGGGTTTCACCATGTTGACCAGGCTGGTCTCAAACTCCTGATCTCGTGATCCACCCACTTCGGCCTCCCAAAGTTCTGGGATTACAGGCATGAGCCACTGCACCCGGTCTCCTTTACAGCTTTCACAGTTTGTGATCTAGAGTTCTATACAGGCAAGCAAAAGCTTGGCCCTTGGCAATGCCAATTGGATAAATTTTCCGGGAAAAAATAATAGTACAACTGGCCTGGTATGTAGGAGCTTGTGGGATGTTCTCTTCTGTGGCCAGAGGATGGTAGTTGTACAGATGGAAGTGCTGGGTCACTTTGGCTCAGATGTGGACTTCACACTGGCCAGAAACAGAGGAGTATAGAGAAGCTGTCTGTTCAATTCTTAGACCAGGTTGTGCAAGTGGAAGACAAGTCACTTGGGCAGGAGTTGTGTTGTCATCTTCACATAAACCATAAAACAAGAGAAAAGGAATAGCACCCAAGTGGGTCCAGAAAGCCAACACATCACAGCCTACCTTACCTGTAAGGGAGGTAGAATGATGTCAAAGCCATGGTCAATCACCCTGGACTCTACATTCTAAACATGGCTTTAAGCTGCCTGGATTACCTATGTCTTTGGTAATTTTGACAAGAGTGTGCTACTGATTGCCTATTATTTGTTCCCACTGTTTAGACTGTGAGAACTGCAAGAACAGCTTAAGGAAATGATCAACAACAATCACTAATGCACAATTAACATAAAGTTCAGGACTGCAACCCTAAAATAAGTTGAAGCCCTTCCACTTAGATGTAGGGATAAAAGGAGGATAGGATTAATATGTGCACGATATTAAAAGTTATTAATAAAATATCAAATTATACTTTAAAAAATCTGCAATAACAGAAATAACTCTATTATTTTATGCATTTCCATTTATTTGTGATTATCAGATTAACATGTTATCTGCACTTAAGCATTAGCTCCATTGTATCCTTAGCACATCTGGCACATAGTAGGCACTCTACAGATTTGTAGTCTTTTTTTTTAAGTGAGTTTGAATTTATACAAACGGGGGAAAGGCTCAGGAGTGATGGTATCAAAGCCAAGATGATAGCAATCAAGCCACCACCACCAACTGATGATCTCTCTATCTATAGTCAAACTACCTAAGGAGGAAAAAAAGAGCCCTTGAATGGTGAACTTGAAAATTTGAGGCTATAAAGTAGACAGCAAACTTCCACATTATGCGTCCACCTTTTATGCTATTACATCAATCTTGGGTGGCTGGATTTTTTTTTCCCTACATGAATGATGAAAAGTCAAACGTAGATATTCAATTAAAACTACTAGGACTTCACCAGGCGCAGTGGCTCACGCCTGTAATCCCAACACTTTGGTAGGCTGAGGCGGGCGGGTCACGAGGTCAGGAGTTCGAGACCAGCCTGGCCAGCATGGTGAAACCCTGTCTCTACTAAAAATACAAAAAAAAAATTAGCTGGGCATGGTGGTGTGTGCCTGTGATCCCAGCTACTCAAGAGGCTGAGGCAGGAGAACTGCTTGAACCTGGAAGGTGGAAGTTGCAGCGAGCCGAGATCGTGCCACTGCACTCCAGCCTGGGTGACAAAATTGAGACTCTGTCTCAAAAAAAAAAAAAAAAAAAACTACTAGGACTTCACAGAGAAATTCATAACAATCTAACACTCTCAAGCAATTATTTCAGGGAAATTTTATAAGTGAAGAGTTTGGATTCCAAATACCCCTTCCCCACAACCTACTCCTTCCTCTAGTCTTTCTCTCCTTAGCAAAAGGCATCCTCATCTATCCAGGAGATCTGGCAAAAACGCAGGCATCACCTTTGACCAATCTCTTCCCTCAACCCCACTACTCTCTCTGTTACCGCAACATCTAGTCTATCAGCAAATTATGACCCTTTCTCTCCACCTCCACTGCTACCATTATTGGTCAAGCCACCATCCTCTCTCAGGACTTCCATAGCAGCCTCCGCACTGGTCTCCCTGTGTCCACACTTTTGCCTTTACCATCTACTCTCCACACAGCAGTCAGAAAGTTGCCTTGAAACTGCAAATCATCCGTTGCCGCCTTGCTTAAACTTTCTCATGGCTCCCTATGATACTAAGAATAACATCCAAAATCCTAAATATGGCTGATGAAGCCTGATCCACTTCCACAATTTGATCTCCTACAGAAACACCCTACCCACTCTCACTGTTCAACACTTTTAGTCTTCTTTTGACATGCTGGCCTTCTTTCTGACCCGGAAATGTCCCAGGCTTATTCCCACTTCAGGGCCTTTGTACGTGCTGCATCCTTTCCCTCAAACACATGGCTGACCCCTTTTGCCCTTTGAGAGCTCAGCAAAAGTGTCACATCCTCAGAAAGGCTTTTCCTGGCCACCTAATCTAAAGCAAGCCCTTCTAGGCACAACACACCATACCACTTGGTTTTATTTTTTGGATGGAACTTTTAGTATTTGAAATTATATTTGTCTGCTCTTATTATCTTGCCCCCATCCAAATAAAAGCTCCATGAGGACAAGAACTTGAACCTTCCTGTTTAGTGTTGTATCCTCAAGTTCTTACAGAAATGCTTGGCATTGCATAGACACTCAATTATAAGCTGAAAGAATAAATTAATGAATTTGATTGAGAGAGTCTTATTATGTGGGTAAAATATTCTATTAAAATACCTTTTATGTTGGAAATATCAATATTGAGCTGTCCAAGTTTCTCACATGTTTTCTCTATACACTCATAGACAGAATGTAGAATTTCTTTAGGGTCCTGTTCCACCCATCTTTGAACAAAAGAAGGCATTTGGTTAGTCAGTAAGAAAGCAACACAAATATAACTTTTTTCTATAGAAAAGTTAACTTATGAGGGTATGGCTGGTGCATACATTAAAGAAAATCAGATTAAGCAAAGCAAATTACATTCCACATTTTAAAGAAACGATTTCTTTTTTTTTTTTAAAGAAACGATTTCAATAAAAGCCTATTTCCTTACAATTTTAATATTCTCCACATAGTAATTAATCATTTTCAAGGAGGCCACAATAGCAGGCCACAAACAGCAAATATCTACCTATTTTAAATTATTTTTCCAAGTCCAATAAGAAATTAGTTCCCCTTCTTTATATCCTGCAGATTCAACTAATTTTGATAAATTATCTGCATGTTTCACTAATCGCTGGTTATTTCTAAGTAGACAGAAATATATTTATTATTATTGAGAATGATATATTGGAAGCAAAAGGAATTCCGAAAAGTCAAATAAGTATACTATTCTTTTCTGCTACTTTTTTCCCAAGATGTTTCGTTGGAATTTAGGGAGATATTTAAAACTCCTTTTAACTATTTCATGTAGATAAGTGATTAGTCCAAGTTCTTAGACCCAATCTCAGTACAATTTTGGTAAAGTACCAGGGCCTCAGAAGGATGAAAGGCGAATAGTAAATGAGAAGGGTGAGAAGCCTAGGAGAAATATGGTAGTTTGAGGAAGTTCAAAAGTAGAAATGATACAACCTAAAATGATTCTACCATAGGATCCAGAAGTAGCAAGGGAATTCCAACTGCCTTTCTTCTCTGCCTTTCTCAGGCCTAACTAAATTCTTTCCTTTCCTGGGCTTTGAATTCTGTCTCTAACTTATTTTATTATTTTTATTTATTTTATTTATTTGTTTATTTATTTTTTTTGAGACAGAGTCTTGCTCTGTCGCCCAGGCTGGAGTGCAGTAGCGCAATCTCAGCTCACTGCAAGCTCCGCCTCCCAGGTTCATGCCATTCTCCTGCCTCAGCCTCCCGAGTAGCTGGGACTACAGGCGCCCGCCACCACGCCCAGCTAATTTTTTGTATTTTTAGTAGAGACGGAGTTTCACCGTGTTAGCCAGGATGGTCTCGATCTCCTGACCTTGTGATCCACCTGCCTCAGCCTCCCAAAGTGCTGGGATTACAGGCGTGAGCCACCGCACTTGGCCGTCTCTAATTTATTTTTAAAAACACAGTCTCGGCCGGGCGCGGTGGCTCAAGCCTGTAATCCCAGCACTTTGGGAGGCCGAGACGGG
>NW_016856911.1:0-1346 GCF_001698545.2 Rhinopithecus bieti | reverse complement strand
CGAGACCAGCCTGGCCAACATGGTGAAACCTTGTCTCTACTAAAAATACAAAAATTAGCTGGGTGTGGTGGCGCGTGCCTGTAATCCCAGCTACTCAGGAGGCTAAGGCAGGAGAACTGCTTGAACTAGGATCCGGGAGGCGGAGGCTGCGGTGAGCCAAGGTCACGCCATTGCACTCCAGCCTGGGCAACAAGAATGAAACTCTGTCTGAAAAAAAAAAAAAAAAAAGATGCTATATGCAAGTTTTTCATATATATTGTTTTCCATGTTGTAGTATCTATATTTGAGTACCAAAGTAATATACATAAGATGCATACATCTCAAATATACATAAGATGCATATTTTGATTAAAATTAACTTCCAAAATTACTCTAATTACAGCAGTGAAGTCACTTCCAATTAGTAAAGTGTTTCCATGCCTAGGTTTCCTGTGGGAGAAAATTACCTGTTCAATGCAGACTAAGAAAATAAAAAGCATTGAGTCTGTGACTTGCTGCCTTCCTCCTTCTGCATCACACACACTCCCTTTCCTCTTTTCTGGAGGAAATAATAAACATAATGAAAGCAAGAGAGCAAATTCTGAAGTCCTTTGAGAAGATAAAATATCTTACAAGTCAAAGGTTAACTTGACACATCATACATCATATACCATGTGATAGCCCTGTGATTTACAAGGCAACATTAGGGCATGTCTCTAGGATGCCAGCTCCATTAGCATTAGGGTGTGTCTCTAGGAAGCCAGTTCCATTTGCCCTGTTTTATTCACTGAAGTATCCCTAGGAACTAGGGCACAAAGTTGGTGCTCAATAAGTATTTGCTGAATGTCCAAAAAATATGGTGTATTACATATACTTATTAGGACAAAAATTATCACATAAAATAAGAAACACTTATGTGCAGAAAAACTTCACCACAATAGGAAACTCCAGCTGTATTACTGTTATTCATATTACTGCTGCTCCCTGCTACTCTCAAATCCCTAAAGGACTCTAGGTTAAGAAACAAAGTGTTGGCTGGGCGCGGTGGCTCATGCCTGTAATCCCAGCACTTTGGGAGCCTGAAGCAGGTGGATGACCTGAGGTCAGGAGTTTGACACCAGCCTGGCCAACATGGCAAAACCCTGTCTCTACTAAAAATACAAAAATTTGTTGGGTGTGGTGGCACATGCCTATAATCCCAGCTACTCAGCAGGCTGAGGCAGGAGAATCACTTGAACCCAGGAGGCAGAGGTTGCAATGAGCTAACGTCACACCATTGCACTCCAGCCCAGTACACAAGTCGAAACTCTGAGAAAGAAGAAAGAAAGGAAAGAAAGAGAGAGAGAGAGAGAGAGAGAGAGAGAGAA
>NW_016856910.1:0-470 GCF_001698545.2 Rhinopithecus bieti | reverse complement strand
GGATATCCTTAACCTGACATGTCAAGATTGGATTTAGGATTTCTTTCAAAGCCTTCTCCACATGTGTGCTTTCCCTTCTTGGTTAATGGTAACTTTTTTCTTCCACTCATTCATACTAAACACCTTGGAGACAGCTTTGACACTTTTCTTTCTGTCTCACGTGATAACCAAGCCATCTAAAATTATGTCCACTCCACCTTCAAACTCTGCATGCAGCCATTTTACTGCGATACTGTGGTCCCAGCCTCTATCAAGTCTCACCTGGATTATTACAGTAGCTTCTCACCACTATCCTTGCTTTTCCCTTGTCCTCTGTAGTATGTTTTCTATACAATCAAAGCAATCCTTTAATTACATAAACCACATCATGTTACTCCTTTACCCAAAACCCTAACCCTAACCCTGCAAAAACTAAGCTTAGATATACTAAGCACTTAGTCCAATCTTGACATGTCAGGTTAAGGATATCT
>NW_016856909.1:0-472 GCF_001698545.2 Rhinopithecus bieti | reverse complement strand
GAATATTGTCTTGCTGTGATAGAAATAACACAATATAATTTTAAATATTCTTCTTCATATAAGTTACCCTTTAAAGCATTGTCGTGAAAAATAATAGCACTACATAATTTTTTTAAACAGCAGAATTAACTTAGCATGATTGGGATTAAAAAAAGGCACACAATTTAAACAAGAAAGTGTCAAAAGACCATTTTGTTATATTCAAAGCACTAATAAGTAGCATGCACATGAATATTATTGTTCCTATTTGATAGTCTTTAACTTTAAAGGATTGTCAAATAATTAACATACAATGAAGTAGGATTAAACATTTTAAACACATTTAAAGTGACATTAAAATGCAGGGCTATAGTTGTTAAAATAAAGGGATTTGAAGTTGCACAATTATTCAATTTCCATGTGGCGTAAGATGTTACCAAATGAAGGGCCATTCACCTCCCTAACATTCACTCAGTAAAGGTTAGTAGATGTG
>NW_016856908.1:0-472 GCF_001698545.2 Rhinopithecus bieti | reverse complement strand
ACTTTGTAGGTCACATGCAACATCTCTGTGGGCTGTATATGGACAAGGAACTAACAATTGTACCTCCTCTTTGTATTATTTTCTCAGGCATTCTAAACTCCTTTGAATTTCCCCTCCTCCTACTTGGCTTTGTAACGCAACTGCTTTTGGGAGGCTAGAGATTCATAACTTATAAGGAGTTAAATAGGCTATGTACAACTAGATCAAGGATTATCTTGTACTATAACAGAAAGATACCTATAAATCATTAATTTTTAAAGAGTAAAGCAGGGCAGAAAAAATCTTTTCATCAATATCAACCATAAAATATCAAAGAGCCTAAAGTAACTTCAATCTAATAAGCATATGTGATAACCTATTCTGTGCTAGATAATATGTGGTAAAAGAAATTACAGGTACTATACTGTTTAAAAAAATATTTTTGCCACTGATGAATGCAAACCTGAATCATAGTTTAGTTTTGCCTGTTTTC
>NW_016856907.1:0-468 GCF_001698545.2 Rhinopithecus bieti | reverse complement strand
TTGCCAATAATGTGGATGAATAAAAAAAAAACTATCCTGAATGAATGCAGCCTGAAAATAAGGAGTCCCTATTATTTAATTCCATCAATATAAACATCTAGAAAACTCAAAGTAATCTATAATAACACAAAGTGCATTCATTGTTTCTTGTGGACTGTTTGTGTGCAAGGCTGGAGAGAGGGATTACAAAGGGCTATCTGGAAAGTTT
This sequence comes from Rhinopithecus bieti, assembly GCF_001698545.2. NCBI lineage: Eukaryota > Metazoa > Chordata > Mammalia > Primates > Cercopithecidae > Rhinopithecus > Rhinopithecus bieti. Next base: position 260 of record NW_016856907.1, on the reverse strand, counting down.
TGGAGCTGGTGTATATGTCCACTCTTCGGACAGTAGTGATGATTTCTCAAATTGTAAAAATCTTTGAAACTGTACATATGAAATATTTTAAATACATCTCAAATAACTCTACACACAATAATTTTGAAAAGATCTTTAGAAAATAATCTCTTGTGAAACAAAAATTCCATAGTAAGGATAATATGGAAAAGCCAGTAATGAGATATCTAGGTGCCTCTCAACTGTTCAGGTTAGTAGAAGAGGATTCACATTAAACAAAC
>NW_016856906.1:0-1421 GCF_001698545.2 Rhinopithecus bieti | reverse complement strand
TAATTTTTTAGGATTACTCAGAATAAGAATATTTACAGATATAAGGGAAAACTACCTCCAAAGGAGTTTAAACAGATTATGTTAAAATACATAGTTTGTTCCTAATGAGTAAAATTTTGTCCTGAGCTCATCTTAAATTATCTTTGAAATCATTAACTGTGTGTTCTGAAATTTTATTTTGGGTACAATTTGTTTGAGATGGTTGTTTATTTTATGTATATATGTATTCATGCATTAATTCATTTGTTCATCCATATTTTTTATAATCTTCAGTTCCTTATCATCAATGGCCCAGGCTAGCCCTGTTTCTTCATTGTATATGCATATGTATGTGTGTACACATGTGCGTATGTATATATGCCCTTATACCTACGATACTAATCCCTTTATTCTCCTACAGTGTGGCAATCGTTTTAATGTACTCAACGTGTATCTTTTCATTTGGATGTTTTTTTTTTGTAAAATTTGTGTTGTTGGTTTGTGTGTGTATCTTTTTATGTAAAATATGTTAATAATATATATTGTTTCCTGCATCTCTACTAAGCACTGTTTTAAAGATCCATTTATATTATATACATACATATATGTATATATACATACATATATACACACATATGTATATATACATGCATATATGTACATACACATATATGTATATTTTGTGCATATATACACACATATGTGAGTATGTATGTGCGACACATACACACACACACACACTTCAATTTCTAAATGCTTCATGGTTCTCCATAGTGGGCATCTATTACATTTGACCCTATTCCCTCTCCCAATATGGATAATCAGTTACCTCTACATCTACATGACCACAAATAATGCTACAATGAACATCCTCTCCTGTGTCCCCTTATAGATCCCTGTGAGAATTTCTCTGAGATACAGACGTGGGAGTGAAATGGCTGTGTTATAGGTAAATACCTATTTCTGTGCTTTCCAGAATTTTGCACCAGTCTGCACTCCCACTAGAAGTGCTTGAAGATTCCCACGATTGCTCATTTCCATCAATATTTGGCAATGAGTCGTTTTCTAGTTTTCACCTCAGAGAAATGTTTAAACTATTTTAAACACAAAGTTTTCAAGAGTATTCTAGTCACTATTACTCTGCTGATAAACCTTTATTATTATTCATCCACCAAACCGATCTCAAGAAAACCTTTACTACATGATAATTTGCTAGTTATGGTGTATGTATTGTAAAATAATAAACTTATTTTCTTAGAAAATTCTTTCAGATATTTTATCAATACTGCTAGGATTTAGGATTGGTGGTAGTTTATCTTATATTTTATTTCTAATTTGCTCATAGCAAATTATATTCATGGTCAAAGAATATTTTGTCATAATTATTGTCCAAACAATGTTTAGGTTGCACATGGAATTTAAAAGTACTCTTCAGTGAGTAA
>NW_016856905.1:6093-9151 GCF_001698545.2 Rhinopithecus bieti | reverse complement strand
GGCAGCCCCCTTGTCTCAGGGGCATGGGAGGCACTGGGGTCTTCAGCTGGTGATGGGGTGACTGATGAGGCTCAGCCCCAACGCCGGGGTCCTGTGGCCACTGGGAGCTAGAGCACTTCCCCAGTTGGAGCTGGTCCTGTGGCCGCTGGGAGTCGGAGCACTCCTCCAGTTGGAGCTGAACAGTGACGACAGCCCTTCCCAAGAGATGGTGGGGAATTGTCCCCGTGACTAGGGTCCCATAGACTGGGCAGGCCAGACATGCCCTCGGAGGAGGCTGGTGGGATCCGAGTAGGCAGAGGGGAGAGGGAGAAGCAAAAGGCAGCCCCAGCCTGCAGTGGGGCTTGTCCCGGGCGGGAGGGGCCCCGATGTCTCTGTCGTGGGAACCACCGAGTCACCGGAGGGGCAGGGGCAGAGGGGTCTCGGTGGAGAGAAGGGTCCCCAGAGGCCTTGGGAGACAGGGGAGGTGCCCAGGGCTCTCTGGCCTTGGTCTCTACCAGTTCAATGAGAGCTTTGTTCCAGGGGCCCCAGGTCCTTCTGCCTCCGACAGTCTGGGCTGCGTTTTCTGAGCACCTACTGTGTGCTGGGTGTGGGCGTCCAGGCAGGTGTGCTGGGTGTGGGCGTCCGGCTAGGCACTGGCTAAGTCCTGTCACTCCCCAGAGTCACAGCGAGACACACAGCCACATCCTGTAAATGAAGACCTCGTGTCTCAGCGAGGTCAGGTAACTTCCCCAAAGCCTGTCTGGCCTCCCAGCCCCATCCCCAGTCCCAGAGGGGAGGTGGAATGAAGGCAGGGCTAAGGCCAGGCTGCGCGGAGGCAGAGGTGCCTGCCGGCCTGCAGGACGGAGGGAGGAAGTGCCTGGGCCTGGGCAGACAAAGGCCCTCAGATTCACAAGCTGAAGCCCTAGCACCCAGGGCCTCAGCATGTCACTGTGTTTGAAGACAGGTAAAGGTCGTCAAGGTAAGACAGGGTGGCCCTGATCCAATATGACTGACGTCCTTGTAAGAAGAGGAGATTGGGACAGACACGACTGGAGGGACGGCCCCGTGAGGACACCTCAGCGAAATGGTGTGCAAGAGCGGGAAGTGGGGCCTCAGAGGAGCCAGCACTTGGATCTCGGGCTTCCAGGAGGATCAGTCCCTGTGGTTGAAACCACCCGGGTCTGTGCGACTTCGTCACGGCCACCCGAGCTGACAAATTCACCTGACCTGAGCCCCCACCCCACCCCGCCGCAGTGTCACCCAGAAGCTTGGCGGGTGCTGTGGCAGGGGCTGGGTCCCTGCTCGGCCCTCGGGTGCCGGGGTATAACCATACGACAGCAGCACAGCCACGGCCACGGCCATCTGCAGTTCCAGGCTCCGGGCACCATCTGGGACCCCGGTTCCTGATGTGAGAGGCTCCCCACTGCCGTCCCATTCTCTGCAAGGTACCTCGGAGAGTGGCTGGAGGCTAACGGGACGAGGCCTGGGTTTTAGGGTCCTGCCTGGGTTTCTGTGTAGCCTGGGGCCACCGTCTTGCCCTCTCTGGTCCCCTCTACTCTCACATCCCAGGCTGGATGACTGGGGCCCAGGAGCTGCTCCCCGCCTCCTCTGGGCTTCCTGGTCGCACCCCTGGCCTGACAGCCCCTGGGAGGGCCCCGCTCTCCCTTTCGGGGCCCAGCCTGGCCCCTCCTGTTGAGCTGCAGCCCCCCAGGCCTCCTTCCCACGCGCATGGGCTCTGACCTCAGGGCTCCCCACATGCGTTCCCCTCTAGGAAGGGCCCCAGGGGCTCCCTCGAACCCTCTCCTCCCTGGAGCACCTGTTCCTCCTGCACCTCCATGGGGGGCCGCGTGGGGCCGCTGACCGCAGTCTCACGCACAGCCTGGGAGCGCTTGGAGGTTGCGGGGCAGCAGGCGCTCAGTCAGTCCTCGGGTCACCATGGATGGCCTTGCTCTGTGATCCACACTGAGGCCCAGTGGTCAGCTGGGGGGCTGGACGGGAGGCGGCCACTTCCTGGGCTGGTGGTGACTCACGGGTCTGCTTCTGGGAAAACTCCCGCCCACCCCCCACTCAATCCGGATGGTGCAGAGCTCGGTGTGGGGACCAGCTGTGGGAAGTGCATTGTGATTAGGGGCCGCGTCTGGGGTGGGAAAGGCGGGAGCTGGGGTGGAGGGTGGGGTGGGGTGCGGGACATCTCCACCAGATGCCTGCCTGGGCTGCTGAGCTGTGCACCCCGTGTGCCCTGACGCCCCACATATTCCCTCCCCGGGCAGGGGTGAGGGGCCCCGAATATCATCACAGGGAGACCACACAAGGCTCCTGCCTGCGCCCCTCCCCAGGTCCGTCACGCTCGGGGGGCCCGGCCCAGCCTTGCCGAGGCCAGCACAGCCCAGGAGGGGCACCTCCTGGGGTCCCACAGCTCCGAGGGCCAGCGGGTGGCCAAGAATGACTCCGCAGGGCTCCGGCCGGACACTGGAGGAAACAGGCTGCTTGCAAATGGGGCTGGGACGTGGGGACTGTCCCCAGGCTTCCGCAGCCAGAATCCAAATGCCATTTGTCCAGCTGGGCCCTGGAAAACATCCTCTGGGAGGACTCCGGGGAGGGGAGGAGGCCTCTGGCCGGGCGGGGAGCAGGGCCCAGGCCTGCTGAATAAACACGCAGGGACCCTGCAGAGTGAAAACAGAGCCGCAGCCGGCCAGCTCCTCCCAAGCCCATTTGGCTTCTGCAGCCCTGACCCTGCCCCGGGAGTCTGGGCAAGACTTTTTTGTCTTAACAGCTTCATTGAGATATGCAATTGGTCCTTGATCAATGGGGACTCAGGCACCAACCCCACACAAAGTGGAAAATCCTTTTATTTATGTATATTGTAAGGTCTCAAACTCCTGACCTCAAAATATACATATATTTTTTAGACGGAGTCTTGCTCTATTGCCCAGGCTGGAGTGCAGTGGTGCAATCTCAGCTTACTGCAACCCCGCCTCCCGGTTTCAAGCGATTCTCCCGCCTCAGCCTCCCAAGTAGCTGGGATTACAGGTGCACGCCACCACGCCCAGCTAATTTTTGTATTTTTAGTAGAGATGGG
>NW_016856905.1:0-2153 GCF_001698545.2 Rhinopithecus bieti | reverse complement strand
AAAAAAAAAAAAAAAAAAAAGAATAATTCTGGAAAACATGGAAGGCCACCCCCCCACCCCCCCACCCCTTCAAGGTCTGGGCCATGTTGCCCTGAAGCCAACACCTGGCCCGGGGAGCCCCAGAGGTAGGTTCTGGAGCGCAGGACGGTGGGCTGTGCAGGGGCCTTGTGGCTCCCTGGCTCCCCATTGCTGCGGTCACATGGCCTCCCTGGCTGAGCTGCAGCCTCCCCCGCAACAGCAGCCCTCGGTAACCCTCTGGGCAGGACCACTCTGCCAGTTGACTTCCTAGAAACTGCTGCCCTTCCCCTGCAGGTGCCTTAGGGAGGTGGCAGTTGGCCAAATCTGCCCGGCTCCCTGGTCCCTCTGTCCCCTGAAGCCCCTGAGGGCTGGGGAGCCTTCTGATCGCTCTGCCCGCCACTGCCCGGCCCGGTGGGAGTGGCAGTTTCACTGGCAAGCACTTCAGCACCACAGGAAGGGGCGGGGGGAGATGGGATACCACAATATCACCTGCTTGTTCCAAGGCGCAGGCCAGGGCCACCTAGGACCCCGGGGCACAGGGGTGGCAGCCTTCCAGGCAGCACAGACCTCTGGGTCACCCTCCAAGCCCCAGGCCCGAGAGCTTGCAGGCTTGTGGCTGCTGCCACCACCCCACAGATGGGCTCTGGGGGACAGAGAGTGCCCAAGTCTCCTCTGCACCTCGACTGACTTGCTCTGGGCCTGGCAGAGCAGGTACTTGGAAAAGATTTGCTGAGGGAAAGGCAGAGAAGCTGCGGTCCTCTGGCCTCTACAGTGGTGCTTCCCAAGGAGCTGCTCACCCTCAGAGCCACTGTTCCTCCAGGGGCCTCCCCTCCGAGCCCGACCTGCCCCCAGCCCGACCTGTCCCCAGCCCGACCTGTCCCCAGCGGTGATGGTGGAAAGTGGGTCCCGAAAAAGTGCGGGGAGTTGGAGAAGAGGCTCAGGAAAATGCTGGGGCCCGGGGCCAGTCGAGGGGTGCTAAGAAATGTGACCTTGGGGCAGCTGGCTGGGGATGCAGCAGGCACTGGGAATGTCCTGTGGACACTCTGGAGGGGCAGCTGCAGGGAGGGGCTGTGCAACACTGGGAGTTGCCCAGAGCCTGAAGCCCAGAGCCCCGCCGGGCTGGAGTCTCTGCTTGGCCACGGCCGCCTGCCCGGCTGGCCCTGCCCGGGGGGCCTCAGGTTCCTGAGACAGGGGCCTGGGCCATATTCGAGGGGAGGAGACCCCCACAGTCCTTGGGATGCCCTCCTCAGAGCAGGGGAGCGCCAGGCCTTCCCCTCCCCCAGCCACTGTGCACCCCGCCTGTCTGCAGCAGCCTGGGCGAAGCGCACTCAGTAACTCTTTACGGCCTCTCCAGGAGGAGTCCCGCAGAGGGCGGGGGCCGGGAATATCCCATGGTCAGGGCCATTTGCTGGAGCTTTGGGCCAGTTTTCCAGGGCCCCTGAGCAGACAGTGCTGGCCCGTTTGGCATTTGTCCCTCAACAAGGAGACCTCACAGCTCCTGTTTTCCCAGGAAGTAGGGCCAGTGACCAGAGGACAAAGAGACAGAAAGAGACAGAGACAGTGAGACAGAGAGACAGTGGGAGACTGACTGAAGGAGAGAGATCCAGGCAAGAGAGAGTCACAAAAGCATCCAGAGAAGACAGGGAGGAGAGACACAGACCTGGCCAAGAGCGAGAGTGATGCGGAGGGCTTCTGCAGGAGGACTAGGGAGGCCAGTCCGGGCCCCACCCACCGCCCTGGGCACAGGGACAGGGGAGGCACAGCTGGATCAAAGATCTTTGAAACTGGAATCAAACGCTCAGGTTTTATTGGCACACTCACTGTGTAACTGTGTAATGGGGGCAGGGACAGTGAGGCTGCGCCCCTGGGAGCCTCTTCAAAGGCTGAGGGATTCCTGAGCTCTTTTCTCCCTCCTTCCCTCCTCCCCTCCCTCCTTCCTCCCCTCTCTCCTTCCCTCCCTCCTTCCCTCCCTCCCTCCTTCCTTCCCTCCCTCTTCCCTCCCTCTCCCCTCCTTACCTCTCTTCCTCCTTCCCTCTCCCCTCCTTCCCTCTCTTCCTCCTCCCTCTCTCCTTCCCTCTCCTCTCCTTCCCTCCCTCCCTCCTTCCTCTACCTCCCTCTCCCCTCTTTATCTCTCT
>NW_016856904.1:0-869 GCF_001698545.2 Rhinopithecus bieti | reverse complement strand
GAAAATGGATATAAGTATTAACATTAACATGTAAGACTTAACGTTTTATTGACATTGGAAAAATGTACTTTAAAAGTCATTAGTTGACTTTTCTCTAAAGGGATACGGTAGGTTTCAGTGGGAACTCAGGAATTTGGCCATGGACCTTTAGAATTCTTTTTTTTTTGAGATGGAGTCTTGCTCTGTCCCCCAGGCTGGAGTGCAGTGGTGCCATCTGGGCTCACTGCAAGCTCCGCCTCCCAGGTTCACGCCATTTTCCTGCCTCAGCCTACCGAGTAGCTGGGAGTACAGGCGTCCAGCACCACGCCCAGCTAATTTCTTTTTTTTTTTTTGTATTTTTAGTAGAGACGGGGTTTCACCGTGTTAGCCAGGATGATCTCGATCTGACCTCGTGATCTGCCCGCCTTGGCCTCCCAAAGTGCTGGGATTACAGGCATCAGCCACCACGCCCGGCCTCCTTTAGAATTCTTAAAATCTTCAAGAAGTCGCTGATTTTAGGATTGTTCAGGAGCACTTACACCAACTATTAAGGCTTGTTGGAAAGAGATACGATAAAAAGTATAATTTTTTTTTCTCTTTGTCTTTTGTGAGCTAAAGACTGGTAGGAAATTTGAATTCAGTCGTAGCACAGAAATAGGATAAACACCATTAATAGTTTGATATATACACATCCTTCAGAAAAAAATGTTTTCTTGAGATAGTATCTTGCTATGTTGCCCAGGCTGGTCTTGGACTCCTGGACCCAGGCAGTCCTCCCACCTTGGCTTCTAGAGTAGCTGGTATTACAGGCATGAGCCATGGTGCCCAGCCTATCCATGTATGTATATTTAATGGGATCATACTTGTTATATGGCTTGATCTTTTAATAA
>NW_016856903.1:0-866 GCF_001698545.2 Rhinopithecus bieti | reverse complement strand
AAAAAAAAAAAAATTGAGACAAAGGAGACTAGGAAGGCAAAATACAAATATTTAATAGTTACATTCTGCCATTAAGAAACGTGATTTTGCCTGTCATTACAGCCTTTTCAATTTTGGGGCAAACATTGCCAAATAAGAAAAAAATCCATATATGGCCTTGGGCAAGTGAAATGAATAGAATTTTTCAACCGCTTAGAGAAAGCTCCTTTGACATGCAGTATAATTGCCAGAGGATGTGAGTGCACGTTTTGAATACTGGTAATGACCTTAGTAAACCAGGTTGGACCTAAAGAAAGCAATTTGAGCTTCCGTCAATTTGCTCCAGAGGATTCTAGTTTCCGGTTCAACTGATGGTGTTCAGTGTTAAGGCAGACTATTTATCTTAGCAAATAAATGGTGCAGATTCAGGCAGTTTTTGTTGCTTTGTTAGAAATAAACAGGCCATACTCACAAACCATTCGTTGGTATCCTAAATATCATAAAAAGTTACTTGGGAATGTTGCTTTGTCCATAGACTAGCTTTGGGAATAGTTATTCTGAAAACTACTCTCTTAACGTTGTTTCATTATAGGCATAGGTATAAGTGAAATAGCAATTAATTTCCTGGTGGAAACAGAACCAAACTTTAAGACAAAGAAACATTTAATGAAAGCTCAAGAACGATTTTTCTTTCTTTAGAGTACTGTGTAGCCCTTCTTGGCAACTTCTGCCTTGTCAGTTTTGGTAGTAACATATGGAGAAATTATCAAGTTCCATCCATTAGGTAAACGTGATTTATTAACCAAATGGCTTGGTGGTTTTCACAAAGGGAGATGTTTTGCTTGTGTTAAATGACTAATGGTACAATTTGTTTTATTTACATTATC
>NW_016856902.1:0-926 GCF_001698545.2 Rhinopithecus bieti | reverse complement strand
GTCTCGCTCTGTAGCCCAGGCTGGAGTGCAGTGGTGCAATCTCGGCTCACTGCAAGTTCCGCCTCCTGGGTTCACGCCATTCTCCTGCCTCAGCCTCCCAAGTAGCTGGGACTACGTGCTCCCGCCACAACGCCAGGCTAATTTTTTTTGTATTTTTAGTAGAGACGGGGTTTCACTGTGTTAGTCAGAATGGTCTTGATCTCCTGAGCTCGTGATCCGCCCGCCTTGGCCTCCCAAAGTGCTGGGATTACAGGCGTGAGTCACTGCACCCAGCGGTGATAGGTGTTTTAATCCTCTATCTCATTTAATCCTTTAAACAACTGAAGGAGAATAGGTGATTATTTCTCCTTTCACAGATGCTGAGTATAGCATCTGTCACACTCCTGAAGGAACCACTGTTGGAACCTAAGCCTGTCTGGCACTAAATCAAGTCCCTGTTCTTTCTGGTAAGCTGAAGGGGTCTTCTTCAGAAGTCTAGTCTCCCATCAATTCAGTTCTCTGATGAAGCATTAAGTATATAATCTTTCAAAGTTAGGTCTGAATGACTCATCTTCCTGGCTTCTAAATCCCTGAGGAAGACTACCTATTTACTTCTAGGAAAAGTTAGTCTCAATTTCACCTCAGTTAACACGCTGTAAATTTCATGCCAGGAAGCACAGGGTCACATGGACATTCACATGGCACAGTATTCTAATCAACTACACTTTGCAGCATCACAAATATGACCATCAGGTTGTAAAGATGCTTAGCAGTCAGTCATCTTATTCAACTGCCTCTCCTAATAGAATCTCCTCACAGACAGTTCTCTTTAGAGACAGCCAAATGCTCCGTACTTTATTTTTTTCAGAAAAAGGGACAATGCTGGGGCAATCTGGCCAGGTCTGGGATGTATCTTTTGGTTTCAGAGCAGTTCCATATATATATAT
>NW_016856901.1:0-1417 GCF_001698545.2 Rhinopithecus bieti | reverse complement strand
TTAGCAATAATCTGGGTTTTAATTAAGCATGTACATTATTTTTGTAAACACAAAGCTATTACACACTTAATGGACTACATTATAATGTAAACATAACTTTTGTATGCACTGGGAAACCAAACAATGTGTGTGTCTTGCTTTATTGCAATATTCACTTTAATGAAATGGTTTATTACTAAACCCGCAGTATCTCCAAGGTATAGGTATACTTGATTTGGTCTTTGACTCTAGGTCAGCCTTTGTTTCCCAGAGCTTATTTAACTTAGATCTTTCACTGGTTGAGCATGAGAAACAACTGGTATCTTTAACTCTGTGGGTCCTATAATTTATAGATTCTTCTCTTCCTTTGTTGGTGTTTGAAACCAGATCATTTCCTTCTGAGCTTATTTTTTTCTTGTTGTACCATGTTAAATGCAGCCAGTAGCAACCAAGGATGTCACTGAATTCTTTTTTCTAAGCTCATTTTGCTCAATATCGCCTGCCAGTTTAATATAGGTGACAGTTTTACCATATGCCTCACCAGTGTATGAGTTCTATTTTTTATTTATATCTTTCAAACTCTAATAACAGTTTCCTAAGTCACTGCCACATATTTTAGACTATGTTACATAAGTACCTCTATTCCTGATACCAGTTTTTGTATTAGTCACTACATTAGTTACTACATGTTAATGTAGTAACAGTCTGCCCCTAAATCTCAGTGGCTTACAAGCAACAGAATTTTATTTATTTCTCATGTTTCATGTTGGCTGTTGCTCTGATTTAGCGACTTCTTAACTAAGGATCTAGTTAAGAGATCTAGAATGATGGAGCATCTGCTATAACAGATATGTCATTATTATGACCAAGGTGAAAGTACCATGGCAGAACCATGCAATGACTGTTTAAAGAAATCTGTTTATACATGGTTTTAATTGCTTCCACTCACATTCCTTTCAACAAAATAAGTCAGCCTAGCTTGATGTCAATGGGGTGGACACATTTTATCCTAATCCTTACAGGGATTAGAAGTGGCTAATTAGCTATAGAAAATCTAATCTCTCACAGCTGTATTGTATTTTATACTTTTAAAATGTAACTTGCAGTTATTGCATTTGAAAAGATCTAATCTAAACAAAAGGTTTCTTCAAACCCAATTGCATAAGAATTGTTTTCTGTGAGATTCTGTTTATTCACAGAATAGTAATATGTTTATAATTCAATTTCAGAATCCAAAAAAACTGTTTGAAAGAGTATGTATTATACTGTTGATGATATCACAGTGGGAAGGCAGGTTCCAATCATAAATAATATATGTAAAAAACAGTGGAAGCTATATCAAAAACAACATTAATTTAGGTGTCTGTTTTTAGATGAAAGGGTAAAATACATAGTCTAGCCAGCATAGCAGGTAGGACATTTTGAAAAAAGAGGTAAA
>NW_016856900.1:0-222 GCF_001698545.2 Rhinopithecus bieti | reverse complement strand
GGCACACACATATATATATGTGCTTAATTTATATATACATATTAACTTATTAATATATATAGATGTGGGTGTGTGTGTATATATATATATAGTATGTGTATATATATTCTATTGATTAACCCCAGGAGAGATGAAGACAGAATTGATTAGGAATGGCATAATTCAAATTTCCAGTAGAAATTGCATCATTGCATTGTTCTCTTCTGAGGAGAGGGATTGTGA
>NW_016856899.1:0-869 GCF_001698545.2 Rhinopithecus bieti | reverse complement strand
CTCCCAAAGTGCTGGGATTACAGGCTTGAGCCACCGCGCCCGGCCCCATTTATTACTATTTATTTATTGAAACAGGGTCTCACTCTGTCACTCAGGCTTGAGTGCAGTGGTGCAATCATGGTTCACTATAGCCTCAACCTCCCAGGGCTCAAATGATCCTCTCACCTCAGCCTCCAGAGTAGCTGGGACTACAGGTGTGCCCCACCATTCCCAGCTATTTTTGTATTTTTTTGTAAATAGAGGGTCTCACCATGTTGTCCAGACTGGTCTCAAACTCCTGGGCTCAAGCGATCTTCCTGCCTCATCCTCCCAAAGTGCTGGGATTACAGATGCAAGCCACTGTGCTCTGCCTCCAATATTTGGTTGAAATGAATAAACATATGTTGTAAGAACTAAGCCTAGGGCGTTGATCACACTTATAACAGTATGAAAGTTCTCCAAAACTGGAAATTACAGATCAAAAGGTAAAATGCCTTTGTAAATGTATTTAATAGATTAATATAAATGTTATATGAATAATGAATATTTAGACACAAACGTATGGCTCCTTTTAGTGGCTGCTTTGTTCTATACTCCCACGATTAACATAGACAAGCACTTACTTTTCCATTCTGTTTTCTTACATATTTGACATCAACGTTTGTTTTCGAATGTGTCATTTTTCACCAATCCAATAAAGAAATAATAGTGTTTTATGGTGGATTTAATTCATATTTCTCTTACTGTAAGATTAAGAATTATATATTTCACAGCCATATATATTTACATGTATGCTATTTGATACTAATATTTGTTTTTATTTTTTCAATTTTATTGATTTAAATGCTCTCTTATAGTAAAATGCCTATCTAAAGGTTAATAATTCCATT
>NW_016856898.1:5512-7362 GCF_001698545.2 Rhinopithecus bieti | reverse complement strand
CCCAGGCTCCCTCCAACCCAGAATCCCCCCACCACAGACAATCTTCCTTCTTTCAACATAACCCTCTCCAGGGACCCAGAGTCCTCCTCACACCCTTGGCCTAGAGTCCTATGACCTGATCCTTCATGCCATCCTTCCTTGGGACCTAAGGGGACCACCAGGGGGCCACCAGAGGCTCAGAAAAGCAGGGGCAGAGAAGGCCCAGCCTGGGGATGAGAGAAGCACATACTATCCACTTCTCACCCACCTCTGGAGGTCAGCATTGGAGAGGCCTCTCTGCCAATTTCCAAGGTGCACAACCAGGAACTCACAGGGAAATAAACAGATACCACAAGCACAGAGACACAGAGGCACAGAACCGCCCCAGCTTCACCTGGGCACTCAGGAGTATGGCCCATGGACAGGCACACACACACACCAGGAGGACACAGATACACACACAGGACCATGAGACACAGCCCCACAGGGCTGACTCTACACACAGTGGACACCCACACGCGCATGCGCACACGCAGACACACACACACACACACACACACACACACACACACACACACACTGGCACAGACCTACAGGCAGAGAATCAGACATAGAACACAGACACTACAAGAAACATAAACACACAAACACACAATCAGGGACACCCAAAAGAGAAGCAAATTCACATGCACACACCTCAACACATAAAGACGCAGAAGCCAGACATACACAGACACTCCCACAGGGGGCACACACGCCAGAGACACACACATTACACAATCAGAAACACAAACACAGATTTGCACAACCAACACACACTCAAGAAAAAAGGACACCCAAATGCATACAAAGATAGAGAAAAACACAGGGCCACCCAGAGACAGCTACACAGAGACATAATCACAGACACGGGCACTCAGACGCACAGACGCTTACATGCAGATTTACACATCCAAACATGCACACACTCCCAGACCCCAGCCCACAGTGTAATCAGAAGTGGCACTCCGGAGGGCACTCCTGGGGCCAGTGGAGAGAACAGACCCAGGCATGACCTGGCCCTTCTGAGCTCTCTTGGAAGAAAGTATTTTCCAGGTTTCAAACTCAGGGCTGGGGACGTGCCCCTTCCAGGGCCTACAGAAGGGCTGTGCCTGGGCCCTGAGATGCCAGAGAGAGGCCAGGGTTGGGTGACTCTGGGAACAGGGGCACAAGGTTGGGCCAGGGACCCTGTCTGGGTATGCTTAGAGTGGGGGTGTTGCATGGTGCTTAGTAGATCTAGAGGTCAAGAGAGAAAGACAGATGTGTCCCCAGGACCATGCCCTGTGCCTGAGTGGGCTGGTGCTCTCTGCCTCACAATAATGCTATGAGGAACATTCTATATCGCCATCATCACAGCAATGACTGACCCTCACTCACAGGTGGAGGCACTGGGCTGGGAACACAGCCACCTGATTGGGCCTCATCTGAGCAGGGCAGACCAGGACAACGCTGGGTCCTGGGCAAAGCATCTCTGTGGCCCCATCTTCCTGGGGAGTCTCCAGCCCCAGCTTCCCCTTCTCTTAATGTCCCCTCCGAGAATCAAGTTCCCCCAGATCTGTTTCTCTGCCTGGATACACCCCCTCCCCCAACAACTCTGAACCTACATTCCCATCTGTGCAAGGGGACAGTGATTGTACTTCAGGGTCTCAGGAGATGACACCTGCAAAGTGCTGTGCTTAGCACAGTGGTGACAAGAGGGGCTGCTGTTATCATCATCACTGCCTTTAGTGGCCAAGGGCCTCCCAGGGTGCCAGTTCTGGGAAGAAAGATGCCCCTGGGAGGTTACAATGCTCAGGTACACAGCTGCTCAACCAATTCCTGCTGTCTTCTGA
>NW_016856898.1:0-1234 GCF_001698545.2 Rhinopithecus bieti | reverse complement strand
AGTTATTTTAAGCACTAAAATTTGATACTTATTTCTGAATGAAGTCATCTCTTAATTGTATTTTTTTTTACTTCTGTTCTTTAAATTGCAAAGATTCATGTAATTCAAAAGAGAAGTGGGACCCAGAGAGATTCTTTTATCATGTGATACATGATAAATACATTCAATGTTATATTTCAGTTTGAAAAATAAGTAAATGACTTTAAAGAAAAGATAGGTACTTTATACCTAGCTTGTCCAACCCATGGGTGACAGAGTGCATTCAACCCAGGACAGCTTTGAATGCAGCCCAACACAAATTAGTAAGCTTTCTTAAAACATTCTGAGATTTTTTTGTGTGATTTTTGTTTTTAGCTCATCAGCAATTGTTAAATGTATTTTATGTGTGGCACAAGACAATTCTCCTTCTTTTAATATAGCTCAGGGAAGCCAAAAGATTGGAATCCCTGCTTCAGACCAAGGAAAAAGGCACCCCACATTTGCATGCCTAAATACCTACCAGCCATGCAAGGAACCTGAGACTGGAAACTTCCAATCTTTCCTGAAGCCGTGGAATCGCCTGGGGATATCTGAGGTGTGTGGTTACTTCTTGGAGGGGGTTGAGGGTTTCTAAGGATGATTCTTTGTAACTGAAATATTGTAAATGTCATTGAGCCTTCTCATTATGTCAACTATTATTATTCCACGCCACCAATTTTCTGCCTGGGCATTTTCTTCCTGGGCCTGACTTTTTTGGAATTCCTTGGATGCTTCTTATTATTGTTGTGTTCCTGGGAATGTCTACACTTGCCATTTTCTTCAGGAAAACTAGCCTCGGTGTGAGTACACTAGCTTCCCCTAGAGGTGGGCTTGTAATCATAAATAAGAAATTATTTGCCGGGCGCCGTGGTTCATGCCTGTAATCCCAGCACTTTGGGAGGCCGAGGCGGGCAGATCACAAGGTCAGGAGATCGAGACCACAGTGAAACCCCGTCTCTACTAAAAATACAAAAAAATTAGCCGGGCGCAGTGGTGGGCACCTGTGGTCTCAGCTACTCGGGAGGCTGAGGCAGGAGAATGGCGTGAACCCGGGAGGCGGAGCTTGCAGTGAGCTGAGTTCGCGCCACTGCACTCCAGTCTGGGGGACAGAGTGAGACTCCATCTCAAAAAAAAAAAAAAAAAAAAAGAAATTATTTAAAACAATTTATGGTTCTGGACTTCATTATGAACATTGGGTTTTATTTTTAAAATCAGG
>NW_016856897.1:0-925 GCF_001698545.2 Rhinopithecus bieti | reverse complement strand
TGATTCTCCTGCCTTAGCCTCCCTAGTAACTGAGACTACCGGTGAGCGCCACCACACCCAGCTGATTTTCTGTATTTTTAGTAGAGACAGGGTTTCACCATGTTAGCCAGGATGGTTTCGATCTCCTGGCCTTGTGATCCGCCCACCTCGACCTCCCAAAGTGCTGGGATTACAGACGTGAGCCACCGCGTCCAGTCTTGTCTTTTTTTGTTTTGTTTTTGAGACGGAGTCTCACTCTGTCGCCCAGGCTGGAGTGCAGTGGTGCGACTTCGGCTCACTGCAAGCTCCGCCTCCCAGGTTCAAGCCATTCTCCTGCCTCAGCCTCCCAAGTAGCTGGGACTACAGGCGCCCGCCATGACGCCCAGCTGATTTTTTGTATTTTTCGTGGAGACGGGTTTTCACCGTGTTAGCCAGGATGTTCTCGATCTCCTGACCTCGTGATCCGCCCGACTTGGCCTCCCAAAGTGCTGGGATTACAGGCATGAGCCACCGTGTCCAGCCTAGTCTTTTTTTGTTTTGTTTTGTAGACGGAGTCTCACTGTGTCACCCAGCCTGGAGTGCAGTGGCGCAATCTTGGCTCACTGCAACCTCCACCTCCTGGGTTCAAGTGATTCTCATGCCTCAGTCTCCTGAGTAGCTGGATTGCAGACACGCACCACCACGCCCCGCTAATTTTTTTATTTTAGTAGAGATGAGGTTTCACCATGTTAGCCAGGTTGGTCTCGAACTCCTGGCCTCAAGTGATCCACCCACCTCGGCCTCTCAAAGTGCTGCGATTACAGGTGTGAGCCACTGTGTCTGGCCACGGGGAGAGGACATTCGGAACAGATGCTGCTCCCGCGTCTGGACCTCCTGGAGCTGATGCTGTGGCAGGGCTGCCCCTCTGAGCCTCACCTCCTGTGGGCAGGAGGAAACCCTGAAGGCC
>NW_016856896.1:0-870 GCF_001698545.2 Rhinopithecus bieti | reverse complement strand
AAAAAAAAAAAAAAGAAAAGTTGCTGTTTTTTTGAGACAGGATCTCACTGTTGGCCAGGCTGGAGTGCAGTGGCACAATCATAGCTCACCCCTAGTTATTATTACTCCTAGAGAAATGAAAACCTATCTCTGTATGAAGAATTTTTTTTTTCTTTTGAGACAGAGTCTCGCTCTGTCACCCAGGCTGGAGTGCAGTGGTGCGTTGGCTCACTGCAACTTCCGCCTCCCAGTTTCAAATGATTCTCCTGCGTCAGCCTCCCGAGTAGCTGGAATTACAGGTGCCTGTCACCACACCCGCTAATTTTTGTATTTTTAGTAGAGACAGTGTTTTCACCATATTGGTCAGGATGGTCTTGAATTCCTGACCTCAGGTGATCCGCCCATCTCGGCCTCCCAAAGTGCTGGGATTATAGGCATAAGCCAACACGCCCAGCCTCTGTATGAAGACTTACATATAAAATTCACAGCAGCTTTATATGTAGTATCTAAAAACTAGAAGACAAATTGTGATACATCCCTACAATGGATCATTACGCAGCAACAACAAAAGAATGAATGGATACATGCAACACGGATGAATCTCAATCATGCAGAGTGCGGGAGACGAACAGGAAGATCTGTGATTGGGGGAGGAGGGGCCACAAGGGGCACAAGACACAGTCAGGAGGGATGTGTGCGTCCATGCTGCCTGCAGGATGGGTTTATGGATGAGCAAGCATGTCCATATGAAGATTCATATGCAAATGTTCATAGCAGCTGTTTACGCATAATATACGGATATGGATATATATTACATTATGCACTGTAAATATGTGTAGTTTATTGTGTATCAATTATACCCAAATAAAGCTGTTTTTTTTTTTTTTTTTT
>NW_016856895.1:0-993 GCF_001698545.2 Rhinopithecus bieti | reverse complement strand
AAGCAAAGACATGGAACCAACCCAAATGCCCATCAATGATAGACTGGATAGGCTGGGCGTGGTGGCTCATGCCTATAATCCCAGCACTTTGGGAGGCCGAAGTGGGTGGATGAGGAGGTCAGGAGTTCAAGACTAGCCTGGCCAACATAGTGAAACCCCGTCTCTACTAAAAATACAAAAATTAGCCAGGCGTGGTGGCACACACCTGTAGTCCCAGCCACTCGGGAGGCTGAGGCAGAAGAATCGCTTGAACCCAGGAGGTGGAGGCTGCAGCGAGCTGAGATCGCCCTACCGCACACCATCCCAGGCGACAGTGTGAGACTTCATCTCAAAATAAAAAAAGATAGACTGGATAAAGAAAACGTGGCACATAGACACAATGGAATCGTATGTGGCCATAAAAAAGGATGAGTTCGTGTCCTTTGCAGGGACGTGGATGAAGCTGGAAACCATCATTCTCAACAAACTAACACAGGAACAAAAAACCAAACACCTCATGTTCTCACTCATAGGTGGGAGTTGAACAGTGAGAACACATGGACACAGGAAGGGGAACATCACATACTGGTCGGGGGTGGGGGGCTAGGGGAGGTATAGCATTAGGATAAATGCCTAATGTAGATGAGGGGTTGATGGGTGCAGCAAACCACCATGGCACATGTATACCTATGTAACAAAACTGCATGTTCTGCACACGTATGTATGCCAGAAAAGTATTGGAAAAAAAAAAAAAAAAGAATGTTTAAAAGCCTGGGGATATCAAGCAATGGGAAAACCTGGGAGTGTTCAGTCCTAAGCTAGCTTTCATTCCATTTCTGAGGCTTTCAAAGTCATCCAGGTTCTCCTTACTTCCTCCTTACTGTTTTGTCCTGGTTCCAAGATTCCCCTCTTGAAACCTTGCCCTACTCATAAGCCTCAGGTAGCTTCTTCTTGCCTATAAGAAAAGTGTAAGCTTCTTCCCTAGCTTTGAAAATCTTCCATTATTTCTTTTCT
>NW_016856894.1:0-925 GCF_001698545.2 Rhinopithecus bieti | reverse complement strand
CCTGTATAGGGTGTCTGATGACCCCTGTTGAGGGGTCTCATCCAGTTGGGTGGCACAGGGAGCAGAACCCACTTACCTGGACCATTCGATCGCCAAAGAGGAGAACTGGGGATATTGGAGGCAGAGAATTTTAAAATTCTCTCACTAGACTATGGAGGATTCACCAGACTATGGAGGATTCACTCACCAGACTATGGAGGATTCACTCACCAGATTATGGAGGATTCACCACCAGATCGGGAAGCAACAGCTTGGGCTCCAGAGTCAGTCACTCATTCCTGCACAGATGAGGAGGGTCACATGAAGCTTCCGCACTGTCTAGTACCCTAGCTGTTTTTTAACGAGTTGTTTGGCATAAGGCCCAGTCACGAGGACCATTTGTGACTGGGGTCAAGGAACACAAAACTGTCAACTTGTTTTGCTATTGTCTATTGTTTTCAACAACTAATATATAGGAACA
Organism: Rhinopithecus bieti; assembly: GCF_001698545.2. Lineage (NCBI taxonomy): Eukaryota > Metazoa > Chordata > Mammalia > Primates > Cercopithecidae > Rhinopithecus > Rhinopithecus bieti. The sequence goes on along the minus strand of NW_016856894.1, from coordinate 465 downwards.
AATTGAAATAGAGATTTCTCTGAAACAGCGCTGAACAAATGCCTCAAGAAGCTCACACAACCTGTTTGAGAACTTGGTGGCCATTGAATGTGTCCACGTTCAATTAAGTTCAAATTTAATATTTAACTTTTCCTCCACAAATTACCCCATCTTGATGAATCAGCTCTGTCTAGACATAGGGCAAGGTGAACCCCTTGGGCAGTTACACAACTTCTGCCTTCTGGGTTTAAGCAATTCTCCTGCCTCCGGAGTAGCTGGGCCTACAGGTGTACAACACCACACCTAGCTAATTATTTGTATTTTTAGTAGAAATGGGTTTTCACCATATTGGCCAGGCCGGTCTTGAACACCTGGCCTCAAGTGATCCACCCACCTTGTCCTCCCAAAATGTTGAGTTTACAGGCACTTGCCAGCGAACCTGGCCCTAAATGATCTCTTTCTATGTTCTATAATAGTTTGAAATTA
>NW_016856893.1:0-926 GCF_001698545.2 Rhinopithecus bieti | reverse complement strand
GTTTGGAAGCTTCCTCTCAGGGGTGTACTCCACCGTGTGAGGTGTGGGGAGTCGTTCTGCCCCTAGGGGGGGATGTCTCCCAGTTAGGCTACTCCAGGATCAGGGATTCACTTGAGCAGGCAGTATGTCCATTCTCAGATCTCAGCCTCCGTTTTGGAAGACCCAGTTCTCTCTTGAAAGCTGTCAGACAGAGTCGTTTGCGTCTGCAGAGGTTTCTGCTTCTTTTTTTTTTTTTGTTGTTGTTGTTGTTTAGCTGTGCGCTGTCCCCAGAGGTGGAGTCTGCGGAGACAGGCAGGCCTCTTTGAGCTGCTGTGAGCTCCATCCAGTTGGAGCTTCCCAGCGGCTTTGTTTACCTACTTCAGCCTCAGCAATGGCGGCGCCCCTCCCCCAGCCTCGCTGCTGCCTTGTGGTTAGATCGCAGACTGCTATGCTAGCAGCAATGAGGGAGGCTTCGTGGGCGTGGGACCCTCCCGGCCAGGTGTGGGATATAGTTTCCTGGTGTGCCCGTTTGCTACGACCCTTGGTAAAGTGCAGTATTGGGGTGGGAGTTACCCGATTTTCCAGTTGTTTTGTTTCTCAATTCCCCTCGCTAGGAAATGGGATTCCCTTCCCCCTTGCGCTTCCCAGGTGACGCCATACGTCCCCCTACTTCAGTTCTCGCTGTTCGGGCTGCAGCAGCTGACCAGCACCGATTGTCCGGCACTCCCTAGTGAGATGTACCCAGTACCTCATTTTCAAATGCAGAAATCACCTGTCTTCTGTGTCACTCACGCTGGGAGCTGGAGTCTGGAGCTGTTCCTATTCAGCCATCTTGCCCCGCCCCCCCTAGTCAGTCTATTTTTTAAGGTACTTCTAGGAGTTTTATGAGAAAAGAAAAAATTTTATAGGGATATTAAATAAATTTGTGAAAATTTCTCTTGTTCTGT